>NW_016157427.1:216969-232193 GCF_001687245.7 Rhagoletis zephyria | reverse complement strand
AAAGAAATCCAATGTGCGTTAAAACGTTAAACGCTATTTTATATATAAGATACGGTTTAAAACGTGAAGAAAAATGCTGCCATAATTTTACTGTAGATGACGATCTCTTAAAATTAATGAATTCAGGTGATATATACAATAGTGATTCATTTGATGATGAGGAATATACACTCGATATAAATTAATGGTGTTAACTAGTCTTTCGTTTCTTGCGATTTATTTAAATAAAGCATGTGAATTTTCACTAAAACATTTTAGCCGTTTTTTGCCAGAGTCTATGTGAAATTTCACTAAAACATTTTAGCCGTTTTTAGCCGCTTTTTTTTGCCAATCTAGCCGGTCGGCCCAAAAAGTTCTGGCAACACTGTACTTTACTAAACTCACGTGAATTTATGCAATGTCTAACCATTATTGACAGATTTACGCGTTTTCCTCAAGCTATACCAACTAAAAACGGAGCAGCAGAAACTGCAGCGCGCGATTTAGTTATCGGTTGGATTTCGCTATTCGGCGTTCCCCTCAAAATCACTTTGGACCTTGGTAGACAATTTGAGTCGGACTTGTTTCATCAGCTTACGAAGACTTTAGGCAGCAAACACTTGAAAACTACACCGTACCATCCACAATCGAATGGTTTAGTGGAGCGCTTACACTGACAGCTAAAATCTGCTCTACTGTGGCATGGTACATCTTGGCACGACGCTTTGCCCGTCGTTCTGCGTGGACTGAGAGCAGCATGGAGAGAAGATATCAATGCTACTTCAGCTGAATAAGTATTTGGTGAACCGATTACCAGGTGAATTTTTACATCCATCGATTCCGACCTTTTTTTTTGTTTGTTTGTTTATTTTTTATTTTCTCATAATATTTTTACATTCTTCACTAAAAATATATCAGTACACATGTTGAACTTAAATAAGAAAATAATTAATGGCGTTAATTGTTCAATGAAGAGAACAGAGGTAATGCCATTTCATTTATTATATATTATTAAATGCTGCGGGGCGCATTTCGAAAATCAAAAAGAAAAAAATGAAAATAGGTTAATATATTAAATATACAATGCACGAATATGTATTTGTACAATATATAAATGAAAACATTACATTATTACACAATATTAGATTAAAACCTTGAAATAATACAAATAGTAAATAATTATATAATAGGTTGCAACAGAATTTCAATTTCGTCGTAGTTGAAACCAAAAAGCCACACTTTAATTTCTTTAAGAAATACTGATAATCTTCTAATGTCTTGGATTACTTTGGGTAGCTTATTAAACAATTTACAAGATATTGTGGTGTAAAAGTTACGGAAAAACGTAATGCGGGAGCCAGGAACAGCAACATAAGAATGTGATTTACATCTTAGACTGTAGGAAGTGTGTATTGGGCCTTGTAGATAGCCACTCCTCAAAAAGAAAATTTTTAAAACTTTATAATAATACAAGTGTTTCACGGGGAGAATATTAAGTTTTTTAAGAAGATCCAAAGAATGTGCTATACAGCCGACGTTGCAAATTCTACGTATGAGACATTTCTGCAAAATTAACAGTGGCACAACCCCAACAACTCAATCCATACTATAATTTAGAATGAATTAATCCGTGATACAGTATTTCCAGCATTTTGGTTGAACACAGTTTTTTAGGCGGTAAAACGAGCGTACATTTGATAGCAGATAATGCTTCAAGGGCGAAATATGTGATGACAAGCTTAAATTCTGATCAACTATAGCTCTAACTGGAAATTAAAAACAACTTCGATCTTGAAACATTTAGTGTCTAGAAATTTTTGTTGAGCACACGCATTGCTACACAACTTGTGCCGCATACAGCTGGAGGCATGCAAAATTACTTCACTTCACTACTTAAAATACATTCATTACGTCCTAAGTAAATGCACATCATGATTGTTATCTACAAAAAGATCAAATGCACGATTTGATCCATGTGCAATCGCAAGATCATTGGCAAAAGCCGTTACTTTTCCTTTAAAAGGCAACGAAAATACAGAACTAACATAAATCAGAAACAAAATTGGTCCGAGAACTGAACCCTGTGGAACACCTAAGGTTATGAGTCTGGTTGTACTCAGATTGTTGTCGATTTTCATCCTTTGAATTCTATTCGTTAGGTAGGACTTAAACCATCTAAGAATGGTTCCGCGAAAACCAGCGGAGTGTAGCTTATTTAGGAGAATATTATGGTGAACCATATCAAATACTTTTGTTATATCAACAAAAAGACTAGCACAATAATTTTTTTCATCAATTGCCTTATATATAAAAGAACAAAACTCAAGAAGAGCGTCTTCAGTTGAAAGGCCTGACATAAAACCGAATTGCACGGGACTAAAGTAATTAATTTTGTTTAAGTATGATAAAACTCTACATTTCACAGCTTTTTCAAAAATAAAAATTTTCGAGATTGAGGATAACAGAGAAAAAGGTCTATGATTGTTTTTCTCTTCTCTATTCCCTTTTTTGAAGTGTGGTATTACGATTGCACATTTCAAATATAAATAATAAATAAATAAATGTTTTAAAATTTCTACAATGCAAAGTGCTATGTTCTTTATAGTTCGATTCGTCATTTCTACTAGAATTACAATTGTTCAGAAATTTTATTATATCAAGTATCTCCGAACCAGAAATTGGATCAAAGAAGAAGCTACTTCTAGGAGGAACGCATAGGGAGTGTATTTGATCAGTATAGCACATGCAATGTACTAAATTACTACTAGGCACGGAAACTATTCCAACATTAGTGAAAAAATCGTTGAGGTCATTAGCAACTTCCAAAGAATCTGAAATATCAACACCGTCTACGTTTAAAATAATCGAGTTAACATTGCTCTTGGCATTACGATTTATAATATTTTATTCACTACTTCCCATTCTTTCCTTATGTCACCTTGTGCAGCTATGAACGAATTCTTATAGTATCCATCCCATCTATTTAATAAGTCTAGTTGTCAAACGGTGCACACGCTTCCGGAGCATAGTATTGATTTTTTTAATTAAGCTTCGAGTTATCCAAGACTTGAGCCTTACATCGGATTTTTTTAAACGGACCGCAAAGCTTGACTGGTTTACGTATTCTTTATTTTAATAATAATAATAATCGATTGGCGCTTACACATATATTAGTGTTTGGCCGAGCTTCTCCTCCGATTTGTGGCGTGCGCCTTGATGTTGTCACACAAAGTGGAGGGACCTACAGTTTTACGCCGACTCCGAACGGCGATTGTATTTTTATGAGAAGCTGTTTTTCATGGCAGAAATACACTCGGAGGTTTGCCCTTGCCTGCCAAGGGGCGACCGCTGTTAAGAAAACACCTTTTCTCTAAATTTTTTGCGATGTTGCTTTGGCTAGGGCTTGAACCCAGGCGCTGCGGAGTGGAAGCGCGCACTACTTACCACTACACCACAACGGCCGCCTTCTTTAATTTTACTTATAAATAAATTAAACGCCTAGGTCACGTCCTTTTCCGCGTATACCGTTTCCAAGCTTTCATAACGTAGAGCTTCATTAAAAAATCTAAAATTAATTTTTATGCTATCTAGTAATTTGTTGTGATTGTTGCAAACGTTCTGGATGCCATATTGCTTAACCGCCCATAAACATGGTCTAAACAAGAGCCTGAAACAGGCCGTGTAGTCCCATTTATAAAAGAAATTAGGTCATGCTACGCAATAAGTGCAAGATGGTTATCTAAAGCAACGTTGGCACCTAATAAATCTAAATTGAAATCGTCCAAAATGATGAGATTTGATGTTTTTTATCTACTCAGAAAAACCGAAAATTCTTCATGCAACAGCTGAAATTACTGTGAATGAAACCTTTATACACACGCGAAGCTGAATAGTTCATTGTTTATTTTCAAAGATATTATTATAATCCTTTATAGGTCCATTATTTATCTTTTCGGACTAAAATCAGAAAAGTGTCAAAATGCAAGAGCGTAAGCAAAATGCGTTCACTAAAGAAAATAACACGAAAAAGTAAAGGAACGCAAAAAAAACAAATTTTTAGTCCAAAGAAAGGCACCAACAAAACTAACGTCAAATAAGAATAGAAATGTATGTACAAAACATATTAACACAAGCACAAGCACAATTCACTTCTTTTACTTTTTTGATTATTCTCACTTTTTGTGTATTCTTTAATTTCCGTTAATTTAAATTCAGTTGAGTTTGACACTTTTCAAGATTTTTCCAGCAATAATTCTTCTGACTAAATCTGACTACTTCGGACTAAAGAGAGTCACTCTCACTGAGTCATTTTCGAGTTAAGGAACGCTTTTTGGACTAAATCTCACTACTTCGGACCAGTGTGACCGTTTTGATCCAAGTGGATCAAAACTGATACATTTTTCGATGAATTTTGGAGAGATGCTTTTTTTCAATTTTGACACGTACATCCAAAAGTTCATTGTCGTTCTCTGAACGAACCTTTCATGTATTGTGATTCATGGTCCATGTCGAAAAACGTCAAAATGTGAACAAACGAACAGTATCACAGCGCTGCATTTTTTTAGGGCTTGGTACTCGGTAATTCGATGCTCGGTAAGGCCCCGTTTCCACAGGAAAACACCAATGTCATTATAACAATGTCACAAAATATATTTCCAATGGATACCGCCTTATTGCTTGACATCTATTGCAGGAAATTTGATAGTTTGACAGCCATATTTTCACTTGATAGAAAGCGTGCTGGTGGTTATATCGATGAAATATTCATATTAAATCAAAATAAGAATCTGTTCCCTATTGGATTATTTATGACAACGTTTTTGGAAGTTATTCAGTAAGTTTGTTTAAGATTTAAATGTTTTTTAACACCGAAATTGAGAAAATGTTGTCTGGCGGCGTCATGCGGCAAATGCTTATACATATCAAGACATCAAAGTGCCCACACACAACAGTTGGTAGGCAATAAAAATTGCAAGGTTAAACTGCAACTGAAATTAATAAATATTATAATAAATAAATATAATAAATAATAAATAATAATAAGAAATAATTTCAACTTGCTCGTGCAATAAATGTTAAATTGTTTTGTTTAATGTTTTTTCATAAAAATTATTGGTTTTATTCTATATTGATGCTTTGATACTTAAATGAAAAAAAGTGATATATATTGATACATTTTAAGTCTCTTTTCTGCTACAATTTTTCACAAGCCCGCGGTCACACTGTTTCGGACTATTTCTGGGAGATAAGGAACGCAACTAATATCAGCGCTCGACAGACGAGAACGTATAACTTCGCACTCATACATATTACGTATAAATACTCCCTCACCACCTGCTGAATATGAATTTGTATTTGCAAAGAAATTATAACTAGGGATATGGTACTAATTATTTTCATAGGAAAAAATCCATATTTCTGAAACGAAAATAATATCGGGAAGATTTTTAAAGGCTTAAAGGTTGCAAGCTAATGAAGCAAAATTCCGTCAAAGGCTTATTACATTTTGATGTAAAACAGTTAATGTGTTGGCTTCAGAAGCTACTAAGTTGAAATCGGTAATAACACTTATGGTAGGGCTGTTTTCTATAAAAACGGATCTTGAATTCATAGTTTTGCTTAAAATTAATATAAGTTTACAATTCTCTAAAGCGGGATATTAGCTAGATCCTCAAATGTTCTTATATAGACAGCCCTATCATTTTTAGACTTTTTCATCAATAGTCGTGAGTTGCTAAACCATAAATACTTAAAATGCTTTTCCTTTTTCCCTTTAGTCGCTTCCAAAAACAAAGCTTTGTTATAGTTAGTAATGCAATTATTAATGTAAAAGTTTTTATTGTTAACATCGGAAAATAGTGACATGTTTAGATTCTTCCTTGCCGTTCGTTTGGCCGTCATGATCTTCTTCTTGCTTTCTGTCGATGCGAGCTTGACGCAAATAATATTTTTGAAGTTGACTTTCGATGGTGAAGAGCCCCTCACATTTATGCATTTGATGTTAAACTTCTCAATTTCATCATTCGATACCATCACATTTAATGCATCACTGAAAATTTTGCTTAAACACTCTTCTGCATTTTCGTGATTAGTGTTCGGCACTCCTACAATTTCAATGGAATTTTCTAGTTGCTTTTGTTCTCTCCAATTTAGCTTACTTTCAAGCTTAGATACCTTCACCCTCAATTCGTTATTTTCTTCCTTCAGTTGTTGTATTGAACTGAGAAAGTCAACTGGGTTGTTCACACTTGGCTCCTTATCAGGTTATCAGGTTATCTGGTTATGTGGTTATATTTTTATTCAGTTTACAACAATAACATACACCAGAGAATTGTCATTTTTAACCAGATAACCTGATAACCAGGCAAGCGTGAACAACCTAAATTTTTATTTGTTTAAGGTTTATTATCTCTTCGTATAAGAGCTGTAGAGTTATTTTATCATTTTCGTTATCGTTTGTTGCTTTGTGCTTCTCTTGCAGTTGAACATTACCTCCTTTTTCTGCCGAATGTCCGACTTTATTCTCAGATGTTCGCATGTGTTCAAGAGAAACACTTTGTATTTTACTGGCAGTGGATGTATTTAGTTGTTGGTTTTAGCTGTCCGCTATCTGAGTTAGCATTGTTGTTGGTTGTTGAAATGTTTTCCTGCGCATAGCACTGCACTTGCCACAACGATATTTCTTATTGTTTGCCTTGAAAAACTCAATATCAGCAGCTTTGATATTAACACATTTGCAGTGAAAATAGTTTTTGCAATCACAACCAGTGTTGCCAGAACTTTTTGGACGAACCGGCTAAATTGGCAAATAAAAACGGCTAAAATGTTTCAACTAAATTTCACATGTTTTATTTAAATAAATCACGAGTAAAAAGACTATTTCTTGGAGAGAAGTTACAAATTCGAGCCGGAAAAAATTTTGCCAGCAAGAATTTGCAATTAGGAAAAACATATGATTGTGGCACATGGTTGGATTTTTTGTCGACGATAATTTGAATAAACCAGTTCGTTGAATTTAAAAATTTACAAACTGGAGCGATTTTAAAATGAAAAATGTAAGTTAATACTTGTGTACTTAATTAATTAAGTTAATTCTGATGATTTGAAAGGTACTCGGCAAAAAACCTATCTATTACTATTACTATCTGATATTTTGAGTGATAATTGTCTGCCCTACAAGGCCTTTTCAGACTGACCGATTCTCAATACACTCAGATAGAAACCAATACAAATAAAAAAGGCTGTAAAAATGTCACTTCAATTTTAAGGCAGTAAAACAACGACCTTAAGTTAACATCAACCGAGGCCATATGTTGACAAGGGATGCAAAATCACAGTTACACAAAAGAACTGGTCAGATTTTTTAGAAATCCCTTCAATTCTGATGTAAAATATGATGCCAAAAGGCTGCAGATCTTCAGAGATTTTTTTAGGAAATGTTAACAGAACCATGGTATTAAAAAATGTTTCCTCCCGTAAGTACGAATAAATTCATCACTTTAAACTTTTTAGGGAAATGTAACTCTTCTCGATTTATGTGTATGTTTGCAAGCCTCTTTTGTGAAAAGCTTCTACCGCTATTTTCTTTTCAAATTCAACAGATTTATTCTTTTACTAATAAAGAAAAGCAGAAATAATATGATGACCCTTTTTCGTCAATTACCCCTTTTTGCGACTTTCTGAAAATTCTCAACGGCAACACTGCTTCGCATGTGTTTTTAAAACACGATCATATTCGCCAGTCTTTTGCTACACCATTTGGTGGACAGTATCCAGTCATCGAAAAGCATGACAAATATTTTGCTATTAAAGTGAGAGGTCGAAATACACCAATCTCAGTCGATCGTCTCAATCCGGTTTATTTTCTCGCCGAAGAACAAATGCAATCCCTTAGTACTTCGCAACAGCAGTAAGCTCTGCTTCACCCACTACAAAACATATCAGCTTCAATCTTTAATTTTGTTTTGAATATACATTTGTTTATATTAAATTTTGTTGTTACAGAAAATTATATTTTCCAAGAAGGGGAGACAAGTGGCGACAGCCTTGAGCTGCTGTCAGCGGTGAAGTTAGAAGTCGAGCTCAGTCAGTACAGTCGAGTCGCGCTATCAACAATTCATTTTGATAATCTCCAAATTTAATTTTAAATTAATATATGAAATAAATTTTGTTAATTATATAAAAAACAATTTTGATAGTCATTATTTCTATTCACCAAATCACTACATATACATACTTATGTGTGTACATACCAGTGTTGCCACAAAAAGATTACCAAATTCCGCAAAAACAAATGTAAAATTCTCAAAATCCGAACAAATTACTCAAAATTTTCTTATTACAGATATGAGTATTATGTACTGCATACTATTTACGGGCACTTAGTATAAAAATTGATTACATTCTCCAATTCAATTGGTACATTTGTTCGGTTCAAACAAAGTATCAGTGTTATTTTTTATGCCTTGGTTTGTATATAATATTGCTGCAACTATATCAGTACTCAATCTGTTCCTCAAGTCAGTCCTACAAATTTTTAAACTACCAAATATACGTTCTATTGAAGCATAAGAAAAGGGCTATATTAGTAATGCAGATATAATTTTTTTAATTGATAAACTTATATGATCCTGAAGAATCTTTTAATTCAAAAACTTGTTTCCTATAATTTTCTGGATCTAATGAAGAATCAATATAAATATCCTTATGATCAAACAATGCGTGTTCTCTCCATTCGTTACCGAGATTTTGCAAGTTCAAAATAAGTTGAAAATATAACGATGGAATGAAAGAAAATATCGATAACATTTTGAATATTTAACAACAAATGCAGATGTGCTTAAGAGCGGAGAACACCACACAAGCGGCTTGATAAACCAAGCGAACTATCCCTTTGCTTACAGCTATTTATGTTGGCAAGCCGTTTGAGCGACATGTGAACCAAAATCAAAATGTTTTGATATTGACGCTTCATCAAACCGGCTTACGTTGTGTATGATAAAATCGCCAAATTCGCAACGGAATTTTTACCGATTGAGGACGCAAGAGAGAAGAATCGAATAAAACCAAACCCTTTTACATTGTGAACCGGAAGAAAACTAAAATTCTTTGCTTGAACGAGTAGGTTTGACAAGTCGCTTATGTAGTGTATTTCGCCCTTTATAAAACTTCGGAAAGCTTTTTGTTCAAAAATTTGCAAAGCGATTTAACAACTCTGTTGTAAAACATGGTTGCATTTGTTATCTGCAAATATATCGAGAGAAAATTCCTCAAAAAATACTCAAGCGCACCCGAAATTCCTCACGTTTTGAGGAATTACTCACAAAGTGGCAACACTGGTACATACTTATCTGTGTTCGTATGGAACAGCAGCTTATGTCAAAAATCTGGCTTTAGTATAAGGCGACATTCGCAGCATATGATTGCGAATGACTCTCTGGCGCCGAGCTATTGAAGAACTTTTGGCAAATAAACGTGCAGAAATAGTTCCGATACTAGCAAGTCGATATTCCTATTAAGTCTCACCCAAAAATTCCTTGTCGTTTTAAGAATAAAGGGAATGCCGCATTATACTAAAGCCAGCTTCCCGACATAAGCTATTATTCCATACGAACACAGATATGTACCCTGCAGCGGGGTCGGTGACAATTAACGCTTTCGTACTAGTTACATTACTAGTTCCAATGGCGTATTATGATCCAGGTAGTAAGAGATCGAGCTATTGCTTACATATTGCTCCTTCTAAAGGTTATTGGTCATTTTAATATGATAATTCGCCCTTATTACATAAAGGAATTTGTTATTTGTCATTGAACCACCACGCAAATATCGGACTGAAAAGTACCAAAATAAAGCAATACTCGTTTTCTACATAGCTACTACTTTTTAAATTTTGATATGTATACATCTTTGGTTTCGGTAAGGGTAAAATTTGCGAAGCTGTAACGCATAGCCCAGCAGAAAATTTCGTGTATTGCAGCAGAAAATTTTTAATTCTCATTAGAAGCACCCTGTGTTTATTTGCTATTGCAAATGGTTGCATACATTTAGGCATACGCAGAGTAAGAGGAAATACGATACAAATAATTATTACTTCCGACTATGCAAACTCCTTGGCTATGCACCTATATCAGTGATACACACGGGAGTCTCCGGGAGGTACTCGGCTTTCACATACAAGTCCTGTGTGCGCAGCTAACGAACTGTTGCGACGCTAGCAGCGAATAAGTTTGCGTTTCCCTGCAGAAAATCTGACTAGCTCAGAACTAGCGTAGAACTAGACCTTTTGCGGACATTACTAGATCTAGCTCAATACCCAAGCAATGCTTTCAACTGTCCAGTTTTACACGGCAATATCATTGGCGGTGGCAATTGTCGCCCAGTGCATTACTTTGCAACCAGTTTTTAACCGGTTCCGTTTTGGACAGTTTTATTTACAAGAAAACGTATTTGGGATTCGATTTTTGGATATTTTTTTCGTTTTTTCTCTCCTTTTGCAGATTCCATTTTTGTTACATATTTTATTAAAAATAAAAAATATTGTAAGCTGCACGCAACAATTTAAATTCATTAAATTTGAAAACTCACAACTGCCTCCACCGCTATTTGAACTCGCGACCAACGATGGTTGAGTCGGAGGTCTTCTCGCTGAGCTACTTTCGTATTGTACGAGTAGTGAGCATTTGCACATTTACTCCACAAATTTCAACTGACTCTCCCTGCATTACTTTTGCACTAGTTCAGAGATAGGTCTGGGATGTGTATTTCGGAACTAGCGCTTTGTCAGACTGTCTCCAAATTTTACTGCGGGGTTGCTAGTGTACACATACTAAGAAAAAAATTTTGCGCCGGTATTAGTAGCTCTGTCGACGCTGTGCACCACTGGCCTACATATATGTATACATACTTAATGTAATTGTATGTACATGCAACCCTGCAGGAAATCTATCTAACTATAAGCTAACTTTAAGTTGATTAGGATGGAGCTAAAAGTCACTTATTTACCTCGTTTATACGAAGGTTTGAATGAAACCACATCAACTGAATGCGATTTCCAGTATAGTGTTTATACCATGCATTTCAAAGCGGATTATGTGGCAACGCTACTGAAATGGATTGAAGTCAGCTGCTAACTTGCTGCCAAAAGGCTGCCAGTCAGTGTTCGGAGCCCTCAAGCTTCAGTAGTATTTATGTATGTAATTCGAAAAATCAGGGCAAAACAAAATTTGCGTAGTAGAGTTGGATTTTTAATCTACGAATCAAAAATTGTAAGTTTTACATGAACAATAATGAAAAAATTCACGAGGGGCATTCACCTTAATAAGGAAAAAGCTTTGAGAAACCTTTCATTGAAACTTTATCTGAGTTGTGTGAAATCACTTAGATGTATGAATATTATGTTACATATTTATATAAATATTCATAGGTATACATCTACCTAATTATAACGAGTGTTTGTGGTCGCCGATTATGAATCTGAAGTAAATTTTTTTTAATTCAAAATGGCGGATCCAGTAAGGCGATCAAATTAAAAAAAAAGTACTAAAATTAAAACGTTAATACAGAACGTTTTAAACATGGTCAAGGGTTAAAACACGTTTCCAGTGGGTTTGTGGGGTTGCTGAGTACGAACCTGGTGTCAGATTTTCAAAATTCAAAATGGCGTTTAAGAGCTTCAAACAAATCCAATCGTTTTTTTTTTTAATTTGGTCGCCATTTTGGATCCACCACTTTGAATTTAAAAATCTGACATCAGATTCGTAATCAGCAACCCCAGAAACCCACTGGAAACGTGTTTTAATCCTTGACAATGTTTAAAACGCTCAGTATCAACGTTTTAATTTTAGTACTTTTTTTAATTTGATCGCCATATTGGATCCGCCATTTTGAATTAAACAAAATTGACTTCAGATTCGTAATCGGCGACCCCAAAAACTCTCGAGTGCCGGGTTTCGAACAAATCCAAACATTAAAAAAAATTGGCCGCCATTTTGGATCCGCCATTTTGAATTTCGAAGAACTGACTTCAGATTCCTAATTAGCAACCCCAGAAACCCCCTGGTAACAAGTTCAAACCTATGACAATGAGTAAAACGTTCAGTATCAACGTTTTAATTTTACTAGTGTCTTTTCGAGAGCATATTTTCGAGAACTAGACCCATTCTAATTGTCCAAGACAGGTGTGTAATTAAGGGAAAGTTCCCCAATAATACCAGAGTAATTACATGTAAAAACCACATTTTTAGCTGCATTTTAACATGTCAAGAATATAAAAAAATTTAGAACATCAGCGTTTTTATAAAAAGCCGACCAGCGCGAAGAAAACTTTTTTCAAAAAAAAAAAAATACGTGTCTCTTTTTTTTATCACAAACAACAATATTTTGATGTAGCGTTTATGAATTTCCAAAAATAGTGTTTTTATGAACCACACTAAGATAGGTATAAAATAAAACGTAAATATGACAACTTTTGTAAAATGATATTGGAACAAGTCTAGAATAAAAACCGTTTTGCTATAAGAAAACCACAAATGCGGATCGATAGAACTTTTTACTCTGATTTCAACCATACCAATATTATTAGGCACGAACAAAGCAATACGTAAATACTATAATTTAATACGATGTACATACTATAACCATTTTTGAAACAAATTTTAAATAATCGTCATTTAAAAAAATGTACACATACAATTGCGACTTTACCACTATTATTAAATACCTATTAGGGCAGTTCATCTAAACACGTAAATGCCTCGTAACCATGTAAAGCTCGTAAGCTTCCTTAATTTTGTATGGAAAATCGTTTATTTACGAGATTTACGCGGTTACGATGAACTTACGCGTTCAACGGATAACCATATTATATTATATATTATTAAATAGTACTAAAAAAAGATTATTAAATAGTGAGTTAACGTCAGTTAAAAGACGGAGCAGGTATTCAGACAAGCAGAGTAGAGGAGTAAATTTTAATAACGTTAAAGACCGGAGTGGATCCACTCCAACCGCAGGGAAGTACGAATACTGCTACCAGCTGTTTCTACCCAATAAACATTTAGGTTTGAGCTCAACTTGAGGTTAAGTTGAGAACTAAGGTATTTCTCAAATCTCCAATGTTGTTTCTCAACAGTACCTCAAGTGGAGGATCATAGCGTTCGCAACAAAAAGGGCATTTTTCTTTGAAAGAAAAACGGACTGTTTCTCAAGGTGAGAAAATGCTAGTTCTCAACTTGAACTCCAATGTAATTCTCCAATTGGTCTCAAACATATCATTGAAATACTGAAATTGAAATAGTAAAATACCTTATAGCTTTTTGATTGAAAAGACATATATAGATGAATTTAAATATTAATTTTTCATTTTATAACTCCTTTTGTATTATGTAGTTAATCAATATCGTATTACAATAATTCACTTCACAGTATACAGTCCGACAGTAATTTTGCCACTTGATTCACTTCGCGTTTTATTTTCTTTCAAGAATATTTGAGGATACTTTGAAGATTATTTACTTTTCGTTGGTAGTTTTCCCCTTTATATAGCTTTAGTTTTTCACTTGATAATCAAAAATTCGTATCTCTATCACCTTTTGCGTATCTTCGCGTGGGTTAGAGATGAGTTGGAGAATGATGTTGGATATCAACTTGAGAACTATGAGTTCCTCCAAAGTTGGAGAAATATTTTTTTGGTGTTTATTGGNTTCGTTGGTAGTTTTCCCCTTTATATAGCTTTAGTTTTTCACTTGATAATCAAAAATTCGTATCTCTATCACCTTTTGCGTATCTTCGCGTGGGTTAGAGATGAGTTGGAGAATGATGTTGGATATCAACTTGAGAACTATGAGTTCCTCCAAAGTTGGAGAAATATTTTTTTGGTGTTTATTGGGTAAATAGTGAAGTTCACAAAGTAGTGTTGCCAGGAGCCTGACAATAAGCACTATTTTTTTTTAAGTTATCTTCGATCCGTCATTCAAGCTTTAATGTATGATAATGAAATGAAATTACAAAAAAAAATCAACAACACTGAGGGAAATAATGCATCATGCATAATGCATAGTAAAAATTAATAATTTTTATTTGATTATCGTTTAAAAATGTTCGTATTTAAAAATATTATTTTCATACAAAAATGTATTACGCACGTATTTGACTGTTCACATCTGTATACAGGGCGTTCCAGAAGTAACCTGCCAAACTTGAGGAGAAGGCAGGTGGGGTGGTGAGCTCCCTGATAAGCAAAAATTTTTCAGGTAAAAGGGCTTGTTGTTGTTATTAAAGTATCACGTTCTGTGTGAATTTCTAGCAACGTTTTATCAGTTGGGAAGTTGCAACAGTATTGCAAATTTTCATCAGTGCTGCAGTATTGCCGATTCTATTACGTGCCTCGAACAGGCCCAAAGTGTCACCGTTTTTGAAATATTTAAATTTTTTTTATTAAAAAAAATCGTGCCTTTTTAAGGAATTTCTTTAACTGCATCTACAAACAAGTCTATACTTAGTAAATTTTTTATGTAAAATACTTTCCTCTCCATACTCAAATGCAATGCAGTTAAAATATATTAAGGAACCATTATAAAATTAGGACTATATTGGGATTTTTAACTTTTTGATATTTTCTTCCCCAACTTTGACTCTCTCTGGTAAAAAAAATTTACTGAACTATAACTTTACATTACATAAAAAATTGCTCATGTAATAAATATTTCAGATAGGTGCCACTCTTACTATTTCGAATAGAAAAAAAAGTTATAGCCGCTTTTGTGGGTAAAGGACTGAGACACGCTAGAATGTATTTAATAGATTTAAATTTAAGTTGGTCTTGTTACCGACCAATGACATGCTAAATAGTACAAAGGGACATTATTACATCCTCCTGACATTATTTTATGCTACTTACCGGAATTCGGACTAGAGTCTATAACTAGGGCTATATCTATCAATATTTTTTGTGAAGGATGGGTTCACGTGAAATAAAATATACATGAGTTGTTTGAAGAAAAATTTATTCATTTATTAATAAAATATGCTCAAATTGGTGACCTTCTACTCTAATACAAGCTCGGCATCTTTTAAGAAAAGACGCTTTTAGAGATCTTAAACTCAATTGGGCTATCTCAGCAGCAGCTCCATTTATTTGTTCCCGCAAATGCTCTTCGTTTTGAATTGTTTTTGAATAAATTTTGTCCTTAAGACAGCCCCAGTAGAAAAAATCTAATGGATTCAGGTCTGGCGATCGAGCGGGC
>NW_016157427.1:212366-214652 GCF_001687245.7 Rhagoletis zephyria | reverse complement strand
TACTATTTAATAATATATAATATAATATGGTTATCCGTTGAACGCGTAAGTTCATCGTAACCGCGTAAATCTCGTAAATAAACGATTTTCCATACAAAATTAAGGAAGCTTACGAGCTTTACATGGTTACGAGGCATTTACGTGTTTAGATGAACTGCCCTAATAGGTATTTAATAATAGTGGTAAAGTCGCAATTGTATGTGTACATTTTTTTAAATGACGATTATTTAAAATTTGTTTCAAAAATGGTTATAGTATGTACATCGTATTAAATTATAGTATTTACGTATTGCTTTGTTCGTGCCTAATAATATTGGTATGGTTGAAATCAGAGTAAAAAATTCTATCGATCCGCATTTGTTGTTTTCTTATAGAAAAACGGTTTTTATTCTAGACTTGTTCCAATATCATTTTACAAAAGGTGTCATATTTACGTTTTATTTTATACCTATCTTAGAGTGGTTCATAAAAACACTCTTTTTGGAAATTCATAAACGCTACATCAAAATATTGTTGTTTGTGATAAAAAAAAGAGACACGTTTTTTTTTTTTTTTGAAAAAAGTTTTCTTCGCGCTGGTCGGCTTTTTATAAAAACGCTGATGTTCTAAATTTTTTTATATTCTTGACATGTTAAAATGCAGCTAAAAATGTGGTTTTTACATGTAATTACTCTGGTATTATTGGGGAACTTTCCCTTAATTACACACCTGTCTTGGACAATTAGAATGGGTCTAGTTCCCGAAAATATGCTCTCGAAAAGACACTAGTAAAATTAAAACGTTGATACTGAACGATTTACTCATTGTCATAGGTTTGAACTTGTTACCAGGGGGTTTCTGGGGTTGCTAATTAGGAATCTGAAGTCAGTTCTTTGAAATTCGAAATGGCGGATCCAAAATGGCGGCCAATTTTTTTTAATGTTTGGATTTGTTCGAAACCCGGCCCCAAAGAGTTTTTGGGGTCGCCGATTACGAATCTGAAGTAAATTTTTTTAAACTCAAAATGGCGGATCCAATATGGCCATCAAATTAAAAAAAAGTACTAAAATTAAAACGTTGATACTGAGCGTTTTAAACATTGTCAAGGATTAAAACACGTTTCCAGTGGGTTTCTGGGGTTGCTGATTACGAATCTGATGTCAGATTTTCAACATTCAAAGTGGTGGATCCAAAATGGCGACCAAATTTAAAAAAAATGATTGGATTTGTTTGAAACTCTTAAAAGCCATTTTGAATTTTGAAAATCTGACATCGGATTCGTACTCAGCAACCCCAGAAACCCACTGGAAACGTGTTTTAACCCTTGACCATGTTTAAAACGCTCAGTATTAACGTTTTAATTTTAGTACTTTTTTTAATTTGATCGCCATACTGGATCCGCCATTTTGAATTTAAACAAATTGACTTCAGATTCGTAATCGGCGACCACAAACACTCCCGAGGGCCGGGTTTCGAACAAATCCAATCATTTTTTTTTTTTAATGGACCGCCATTTTGGATCCGCCATTTTGAATTTAAACAAATTGACTTCAGATTCGTAATCGGCGACCACAAACACTCCCGAGGGCCGGGTTTCGAACAAATCCAATCATTTTTTTTTTTTAATGGACCGCCATTTTGAATTTCGAAAAACAACCCCAGAAACCCCTAGGTAACAAGTTCTAACCCATGACGATGCGTGAATCGTTCAGTATCAACGTTTGAATTTTACTAGTCTCTTTTCGAGAGCATATTTTCGGGCACTAGGCCCATTCTAACTGCCCAAGACAGGTATGTAATTAAGGGAATGTTCCCCAATAATACCAGAGTAATTATATGTAAAAAACAAATTTTTAGCAGCATTTTAACATGTCATGAAAATAAAAAAATTGAGAACATCAGCGCTTTTATAAAAAACCGACCAGCGCGACCTCTAAGAAAACTTTTTTTTTCAAAATAAAAAACACGTTTCTTTTTTTTTATCACAAATAACAATAATTTGCGATTTGAACCGTACGCACAAGAATCGCTTCTGGCCTCGCCCAAACAACCGTTTGGGAGCGAGCTAAAGTGAGAAGGCGTAAAACTTCGCGTGCGCTGGGTTTGGGTCCCGCCACGTTAAAACCCCGGCCAATGAAAAGAATCAAACAGCCTCGGATGAGACCCCCTTTTTCTGATGACGACCACGGCAAACGTATAAAGGACTATGATTTAAGGGTATGCACCTGGAATATCCGGACCCTTAATGGGGAAGGTGCCTCTGCCCGGCTGGTTGATGTCCTCGGGAAGACAAAGGCTGACATCACC
>NW_016157427.1:193934-211770 GCF_001687245.7 Rhagoletis zephyria | reverse complement strand
GTTGGTGATGGCGAATATCGCAGACGATTTAACGATGAGCTGTATGAGCTTTACAACGATATAGACATAGTGCAGCGAATTAAAATTCAGCGGCTCCGCTGGCTTGGCCATGTCGTTCGGATGGACAGAAACGCTCCTGCTCTGAAAATATTCAACGCGGGCCGCGATGCTGGTAACAGAGGAAGAGGAAAGCCTCCTCTGCGTTGGAAAGACCAGGTGGAGAAGGACTTGGCTTCACTTGGCATTTTCAATTGGCGTCAGTTAGCACAGAAGAGAAATGACTGGCGAGCTGTTTTGGACTCGGCCAAAATCGCTTAGGCGGTTACAGCGC
Organism: Rhagoletis zephyria; assembly: GCF_001687245.7. Classification (NCBI taxonomy): domain Eukaryota; kingdom Metazoa; phylum Arthropoda; class Insecta; order Diptera; family Tephritidae; genus Rhagoletis; species Rhagoletis zephyria. The sequence goes on along the minus strand of NW_016157427.1, from coordinate 211,439 downwards.
CAATTAAGAAGAAGAGAACAATAATTTGAGGCAGCGTTTATGAATTTCCAAAAAAAATTTTTTGAAGCACTCTAACACCTATATATTATTTCCGTAGTCGAGTAGAATTTTTAATTTACGAATCAAACATTGTAAGTTTTACATGAACATTCATGAAAAGATTCACGACGGGCATTCACCATAATAAGGAAAAAACTTTGAGAAACCCCTCATGGAAACTTTGTCTGAGTTGTGTGAAATCACTTAGATGTATGAATTTTATGTTACATAATTAGGTAGATATATACCTATGAATATTTACCTAAATATGTAACATAATATTCATAAATCTAAGTGATTTCACACAACTCAGATAAAGTTTCGATGAAAGGTTTCTCAAACCTTTTTCCTTATTAAGGTGAATGCCCCTCGTGAATTTTTTTATTATTGTTCATGTAAAGCTTACAATTTTTGATTCGTAGATTAAAAATCCAACTCTACTACGGAAATTTTGTTTTGCCCTGATTTTTCGAATTACATACATAAATACTACTGAAGCTTGAGGGCTCCGAACACTGACTGGCAGCCTTTTGGCAGCAAGTTAGCAGCTGACTTCAATCCATTTCAGTAGCGTTGCCACATAATCCGCTTTGAAATGCATGGTATAAACACTATACTCAATATATTCAAACCTTCGTATAAACGAGGTAACTGATATATAGGCACTTAGTCAACGAGTTTTCATGTGCGGCGTTGGCATACAGAGAGAGTATCCGCTTAGAAAATCTGAGAACCCCGGTTCGAATCGCAGCTGGCCAAAGGTTTTTTTTTTTATTTTTTTTATCTAAAATTGATTACAATGTAATGCAGAAGCGGGAAATTGGTCGGAGCCTAGGACATTCAATGTCAAATGTAAATAGAATTGCATATGTGCTTGTACCAAACTTTGGACTACATACTTACAATCACCTGCAGTCTAGTTTGTGGTGTGCTCTAAGTCTATTTCAATATCCTACAGTGTGCTTATCCATACAAATCGCGTGCTGTGGTGTTGATGGAAATTCAACATTTGAAAGCACATTTATATATCTGGCTGTAGCTGAGTGCGCAAAGATGCTTGCCAGAATTTGTTGATATATCCAGAGAGGGTCAGGGTTCGAATTCCACTGCAGGTAAAATGCAAATTAAATATATTTTTTTTTGTTTCTTATCTTGATTATTCGCTTAACGGATGCTTTTTCAGACCGAACGCGGTCGTTTTAATATGCGCGTAATTGAATTGAATATTTACCAATATACAGTACTTTCGTTGACGTTTATAGTAAGATCAATTACGTTTCTATTTGATTTTAATATTTTTTCCCCTCAGTGTAATGCCATCACGCATTACATGACATTTGATACGATGACCGGTGGCGTTTAGCGTAATAATGAAATTATCGAAACAGAACATACCGTGATTTGATGATACAATATATGCCTAATATAAATTAGAGTAAGCATATGAAATGTTTCCTTATAGTATGTACGTTATATATGTACCGTACAATATCATAAAATAAAAAGTAATTTTTAGCACCAGGCTACACTATGTAATGATGGAAACAGCTATTTTCTTTTACTGAAGCGAATTAAACTAGACAAGAAGTGTTTGTGCACTTTTTCAAACCGCATTCATGTTTTCACAATGCTTTGAAAAGTCAGTTCGAGTGAATACGATAAATTTTTCGAATGCGCATTAAAACTCTGTTTATAAATGTGATTTCAAATAACACGCATGCGTTGAAACCGTTTTCAAGCAACGTATAAACGTGGTAATTATCTGTATATTTTCTTTGACAAAAGCTAACTATATTTCTATGGCGATGGCCGCGAAATAGTCAAGGGTGGTTTACCTCTGCATTAGATGTAGTCAAGGGTGGTTAGCTCTGCATTTGATGTAACTAACTTTCAACTAACCACTTTTGGAAATAAAATATCAATAGGAAAAACAAAATATTTTTTTTTTATTTTTATTTTTTTATTTTTGTTTACTTTATTTATTTTATTACATTTCCTTATTCCTGCTTCGTTATTCTGCTGTAGGTGATCCCATATTCGAACTCCGTCAGACATAACTTCAAAATGATAATATGAAATTTCGATCTTCCTTTTATTTGTTCTCAATTCGAAAAAGTATTTGCGAAGTGCAGGATGTTTAAATAGAAACGCGTTTAAAGAAAACAATCTTCTCCATTACTCCTGCATTACTTGTCAACTAGTTTCAAGTTAGCCTTTTGTAGCTAACTACAAGTTATATATTTTATAGAAATCCATATATGTTATACTTCTATATTGGTAGTAAGCTAACATCTCAATGTGTAAGAATTCCGAAATCAAAGCGAGACAGTCTAGTACTGTTTTTATCAATGTATTGTGTACTTGAGTGCCGTTTTTGTAAATGTGTCGTGTACATGTTTATTTATAAACGTATGTGTTCCTTTTCTTTTGTACGTGTTTATTGATATATCTGTACTGTAGTGTTTTCGGACGGTACTAGCTCTTACTGCCAATATAGGAGTATTACATATATGTAGAAATCCCTCAAAAAATCTAACTACAAGTGGTTTATTTTTTATCAATTGATAATTTTTTTCTGAAGGGTATGGACATATGGTGCCCAGGTGTGTACTTCTGCTGGTGGCAAGAGTATACAGGTAAAGAAAATAGGTTGTCGATGTGATTGAGACGGTCAACAGGTTTCGTTAGAAAAACTTATTATTTCGTGTATAATACATTTATTTTTCTTACATACTATTTACATAAGTATATATTTCATGGAAATTATCATTTAATCAAATTTCGAAAAAATTGTATTTCTGCAGTGAAAACGCGGCCATTCGTTTTGAATTTCGATAAACGAAGTCGTTCATTGGGATTTCTAGTAGTGGTGGCAAACTATCGATAGTGGCGACTATCGATAGTGGATGATATTTTTTTTCGCCTATTTTGAAAAAGATAAAAAATCTAATTGGGGTGTATTCATAGTCAAAATTAAGTTGATACTTAAAGCTGGTTGTAACTTTATTGAGAGATAACCCGTCCAAAATTATGTCAAAAGCTACACTAGCTTTAAGTACCAACTTAATTTTGACTATGAATACGCCCCATTGCGTTAAATATAGTTTTTTAAATACCATAAGGACCTACCTTAATAACTAAAGTATGATTTAAAAAACTAAACATATTTACGTATTCTGCTTTCTAAAGCCAATTGTTTTTTAATGGTGATTTTGTTTCTACCGAAAAATGTCGCCTTTTGATTTCTCTTTCTCTTATCGTGTTCGATTCTAAATTAAGGCAAAGGGTGAGAAAACTATATGTTCGTTTCTTCTCTGCCCTGTAAAGCTTTGTCAGGGGATATGGTTGGCCTGAAAATGAGATGGTTGTTTAAAACGACAATATTATGGAATGTGTGAGCTAGACAAGGACAAGAAGGCAAAACCATGCCTTTTTACAGGGTTGGGTGTAACATCAAACACATTTTGCACCGCGGAAGGGCAACATTTTTTGGAAGAAACGAAATCACCATAAGAAACATAGCATGTCAACATTTTTGGGTTTCAGTTGCAATCTGTTTTCGTTTACTATTAAAGCTGCTTTACTGAACATTCGTTCCGATTCTACTGATTACGTTAGGCCAACATAGTTGCCATATATTCTTTTATATAAAAGTATTGCCGCTTTGTAAAGTGCACATTCACCATTTTTGTGTCTTATATTTGGAAAATTTTCAATAGTGAAAATACTCGATCGTTTTGAAAAACTATTGATAGCGAAAAAAAGCCGAAACCATCGATAGTATCGATAGTGCCATCGATAGTTTGCCACCACTAATTTCTACATATAAAACGCCAGACAAACGGGCATGCTTATGCAGAAAAACTAGCAGACAAATGCGCATAATAATTTTGCCCTGACAGACGACAGTATTGCGAATTAACGAGCGGCAAGGTCATGGATTCAAGTCCCACGAGGCCAGTCGAATTTTCTTGTACTTCGTTTTTATTCATTTTTTTATAAGTCCTATTTTTTGACGTTGCTTTCAGTTAGTTGTTGTTGACTTTTAAATAAAACTCAACTCTAAAAATTAAAATTAACTAATAGTAAAATAAAAAATGTGATATAAAATACAAAATAAAGCCAATGAAAATAAAACAAAGTTAATTAAACATCAAATAAAATATCAAATAAAATAAAATATCGAACCTGGCAGCTACAGACTTGTAGCACGCAACTCTCACCACTCGGCTACCGCGGACGCCAAACTCGCCTGCTTTTTTTACTTACTTGTACAAAAGACAACAGCATGTCGTGCATTTGTTCGGCTCCTTATGCGCATTTCATAGAGGAAATGCATGAGTTAATGCAACTAAAGGCTGTTTATGCAAATAAGCGAGTCCCGTTTGTCACCCTATAACTTACACAGGCCAACCAAAATGAAAAAAAAATGTTGGTGCGACAAATGTTAAAGCTGTTTTTGATAGACTTTTTTGTGTTGATTACGAATCGGTAAGTACAAAGGATCCAGGTTTTGAGAAAATCGAGGTCAAAGTGTCAAAAAATCGGGCTTTTGCAATATTTAAGAAGCTCTAGCAAAGAGCAAAAAGGTGGTAGAACCTTCCACTTAGGCTTAGATTAAAGCAAGAACCCTCGACTACTATCCTTGAAAATACCATTCCTGCACATTGAATTTATGGTCACTTATAGTCATTTATTGAGCAGTAAAATTTGACTTTGGGCGAAGTTTGAGTCCCTGCCGCAATTAAACAAAAGGTGATAGAACCTTCCACTTAAGCTTAAATTAAGGCTGAACTTTCGACTACAATCCCTAAAAATACCATCTCTTCGTCTTGACCCTAAGATCACTTATAGTCGTTTATTGAACAGCAAAAACTGATTTTGGCAGCATTTTTTTTTTCAATAGCACAATTTGCCAGCATTTTTCTATTGTTCAACAAATGACTATAAATGGCCATCAAGTAAAGGTGCAGGGATGGTATTTTCAGGGGCAGTAGCCTAGGGTTCTAGCTTTAAGTTAAGCCTAAGTGGAATGTTCTACCACATTTTTACTCTTTGCTCGAGCTTCTCAAATATTGAAAAAAAAACGAATTTTGACAATTTGACCACGATTTTCTCAAAATCTGTACGTGATGGAATCTTTATAATTACGGATTCGTAATCAGCTCAAAAAGTCTATCAAAAAGAGATTTAACATTTGCCGCACCAAAATCAGTGTTGCCCTGTGTTATCAACTGCTTCTGGATAAGAGTGCAATATTACTACATGGTTCAGCCGTTTTTGGTGCGTTGTCGAGCGCAAATAATTTTTCACCATACGCAAAACAGAAAAGACCCTCTCGTTAGAGCACGAAGACTCTGAAATTGTAACCAGTAATCTAATGAAGCGTACATATTCAGGAACAAGTCCCACACACAATTCGCTTTCACTCAAAAATTGCACAACATCATTCACAGATCCTGGATTTTGCTCTTTGCGCCTAATTACCCTGTGGGGAAAATCTCTAGTTCTGAACTGGTGCGCTTCAAGTACATTTAGACCCAGTACTGGTTCGCGATAAATCTCTTTTGCATGCAAGCAACATGGCGATGTCCTAGGAAGTGTCAATTGCCCCCCGCTGCATCCCTTTTTCGGATCCGATATCGTACCGAGTAATGTGAAAGCGCTCTAACTTCGAAACAATTTTTATTTAGATGTGTGCTTATTATTTGAATACAATTTTTTTCCACTAGAATCCACAGCATTGAAACTAGAAGCAACAGCATTGACTTTATCGGCACATATACAGGCAGGTTATGCTTTACTTCCGAGTGAATTTCAACCCCTTGGAATAGGAATGCGAAGTAGCTTTGGCTGAAGTTCACCAGAAGTTAATGCAGAACTTGCCTGATAAAAATTGTTAAGAGAGCTGAAGAAAAATTAAACAGTGTAAAGTTTTTAGCTAAAATCTATTTTTATCAAAAAACAGGGATTTGTTTTAATAAAAAATATTGTAGGCCAAATTGAATCCGGTAATTCAATTCATCCGATTAAAAAATATACAGTGACTGAAATTTCTGCCTTTAAGTTAGTGCCTTTTCCAATGGAAAATATCCATGTTTAAGAATGTATTCCGCGACAACAGGCAATCATTTCTTGAAATTTTATCCGAATATTTTGTTATTTATTGCAACCAAAATATTTAAGTTAAAGTTGCATTTTTATTTCTATACATATGTAAGTGAATATGCACTGAATGTGTAATATTTTACTTTTACCAGTGTTTTTGTACACTTTTGAATAAAATTCAATAGATTTTTACACAAGAAAAATTGAGCTATTTATTTTTTTAAATGCATATTTTAAACATGTTTTCGATATTATTCGTGCATATTTATGCATATGTCTTATTTTATCGCCCTTCTGATGAACATACATGAATATATACCAAAACGGACGGGGAAAACGGAAGTTTTCCAAATATCTCGAGAACGGGGCGAGGGAAAAATTTGAAAAAATCACACGTACATACATCGAAATTCTCTATGAAAAGAAATATTAAATTATTTTCCTTGAAAAACAAATTAATAAAAAAATTAGTGTATGAAAATATGCCATCTCAAAAAAAATAGAAAAAAAATCACAATGGTAGCTCTGAGTATTGCACAATATTTAAGTATAGTATTATGGGGTGCACTCTACAATAATTTGAGTTATGCTTTTTTTTACAACGAAGTTGAGTAAAATTTTTTCAAATTTTTTTCCTGCCCCGTTCTCGAGATATTTGGGAAACTATTAAATCGATTTGTTTTTGTTTTTGGTCTGTAAAGTTTTTAAAAATGTATTAATCAAGCTCAAATTTCATATTTATTTATTAAAACGAGCTTCAAAAAAAGGCAAAAAAGGCATATATTTTTTTAATTTTGTTATGTACTTCCTATATGTAAAATGTGAAGGTCCAATTAAAGATATAAAAACATACATTCAGTGGTCAAAAATTTATAACCGAACCACTTTTTGCCAAGTTTTAACGTATTATATTTGTTGTTATTTAACTTTTGTTATATTTTTAAATAAAAATATAGTTCGTTCTTTAGCAAAACCCGTGGAAATCCATNATTTGTTGTTATTGAACTTTTGTTATATTTTTAAATAAAAATATAGTTCGTTCTTTAACAAAACCCGTGGAAATCCATGTTTCCAAATTTGAGCAGTCCACTTGCAAAGGCTATGTAACTTTTTTTAGATTCTTAGTTTTTGGTGAGTAACGTACCAGTATTTAAAGTAGTTTCATGTCCACTAACAATACAGTGCAAAATCTTTCTATTTTCTGAAAAAATAGCAAAAGTCGCTATAACACTTAAGTATTTATACACTTCAAAAGTCTCCATCTTCTGATGAACTTAGAAACTGCAAGAAAACGTGGTAGTTTCGGTGCCTAGTGGAAGGCGTCGTAAAAAAGAAGCAGACCAATCTTCATGGAAGAGCGAACGCGAAAAGCAAAAAAAAGATAGCTATGTAAAAGTTACTGTTTCAAAACTCGCTATATTCAATTTTAATATATAAAAAATTGGCAAAAATTACCACACTGCGATATTGTTTTTTAATGTTATTAGGCTCTTGTTTATCCAAATTTTCAGATAATACAATTTGGATGTTACTTGTTGTTGTTGACGTTTTTTTAAATTATGGCTCACTATTATAAAATCACATAACGCTGTTTGCAAGTGGACTACTCATTTGTGCAATTTAAAAAAAAAATCAACAAACTTTCGTACAAATTTCGAACTTTAAAAATTCTAAAAAATCAATCGACATTTGTAGCCATTTTAAACGTGTACTTTATTCTACTAGGATTCAATGGGCTACAAAACTGCATACTCAGAATTTAATTAAAAAACTCGAAATTTTAACAAAAATTTGTAGAATTTTTTTTTGATTGCATGCATTTTTAAGTTAGTGTCACTCGATTGGTATATTTGTACAGATTTGTACATTTTTATATTGGGCTATTGGTAAACAAAAAGTGGCACATTTTTTTTGCATTCAAAAGATTGGTACAATATAGCGATGTTCTATCAATAAATTAATTTTCGTGATTGGGATAGTGAAAAATATTTTGGGTGTTCAAACAATTGGGATACGATTTACACCAAATTTTAGCAAATACCCAGTCGTGTGACACTGCCTTTAAACTTGTATTTATACGGATGTTGGTAAGGAACGAACTATAAAAACCTAACGGAATTTAAATAACAACAAAAATAATATTTCAAAATTTGTCAAAATTTGGTGCGGCTATAATTTTTTCGACTACTGTACATAAGTTGGCTATGATTACTCGGCCGTGCTATCATAGTAGCACAATGCCACTCATATTTGACTTACAAATAAACTACGGACAGGAATTTCATGATTTCAACCCTGTTTTTATGAAAAATTTTATTTTTATCAGTAATTTTCTTTTAATCAAAATATGTTGAAATGAAACTAAAAAAAATTTTGCCAGACTAAAGACTTTGGGGAATTTAGTGACCAGTCAAAACGTAGGAAAACTGCCTAGCTTCGTCAAGATTATTCCCACGAACAATGAACGTTCGCAGCACAAATGAGCCTGCGAGCTAGTGGAAAGCGCAGTGAAGCCAAACAAGTTCTCGACACTATTAATCCCCCATCTGAAGAAACTTCTCTGAACTGCTGCATGTTTTTTTTCGAATCGCGAAAAAAGATTTCAAAGCGTATCGTGAACGTTTTAGCCAAAAAACTTCAAAGAAAGCTAACCTTGAAGATGTATTTCATCGTCTACTTTATTCTTCTGATCCTCATATTACGAGTTTAACACCTTTACAAACAGTAAAAAGAAAATCATTTGATCCCGAAGTAAAAGACATACTTTTAGAAGAGAATTTTGAATATGATGATTATATAAACGAATAAAATTTGTATCGTGCCTTATACCGTTTTGTTATTGTTTCTATTTTAAGTAATCTTTATGGCCCGTTACCATAATTACAATTATCAATGTACAATGAATTAGTTTTTCAGTGTTTAGAACACGAAATGTCTTATTGGAAATAGTTGATGATCTGGGTTTTTCCTAAATATCTACATAATTTTCAATTTAACAGGAAAAAAAATTTGTTGAACACAAAATAATTAGGGAGTTCACAAGGTGTTGTATACTATCGTACTGTTGTATGTCATAAACTTTAAACGGCTAAAACTATATTTAAGGTATTCGCAAGCTAACATAAAAGTTTTATTATGAAATTTGACACAATTAAAAAATAGTTGGTGGTGATTTCAAGTTATCTAAACATTTATTTAGCCGTTAAAAACTTTACAACATACAACAATACGACTAGTACGACACCTTGTGAACCACCCAAATGAAATAATGTTATATTTCCGTTTTTGATGTGTATTCGTAGTTTTCAGGGGAAAAATCCGGTTACAGACTTTTGAGCACCAACTTGTATGAAGCGGCCCCATTGTGCGAACAGCTGTCAGCCAAAAATCGCCAAACTCGTTTTCAAAGTGTTTTCGTTGTCAGTCCGAACATGGTATAAGAGGAAATGCCGAACCAATGAATTTAGCCTCCCATTTTGCAAACAAAAGGTGGTATGTTATATGTATTCATGACCAGGGTTGCCACATTGGTAAATTGTTACCAAAATTGGTAGAAAAAATTTGGGTTGGTAAAAGGCAAATTTTGTTTTCATTTTGGTAGATTTTTGTTGAATTGTTTAGTTTGAAAAACAAATAAAACTTTTCGTTACCGTTTTATTTTTCGTAGTTATCTTTTTATTACAAATTTCTTTTCAAAAGTGCAGTCTACTTTATTGCATTAATTTTCGAACACTTTAATGCACACTTTTTATATACATACGAATTAATGTATATCGATACAAGGCGAACATATCGTGCTCCATTCAAAACTCTTTTTACTGGAATTCGGTGAAGCTTTTGATTGCCTAAATATTTTAAATGATTATTTAAATAAAAAAAGAACGGTCAAGTATGTAATTACCCACTTCGAGATTGTTTAGTCTCAAGTATTATGGGCTATAAAACTCCATACCTTAAATTGTTCAAAAAATTCATAGTAAAAATTTCGAAATTTAGACGAAAATTTTTTTAATTTTTCTAAATGTTGTAATTAGCTTGAATCTTTGATTTTTATATGTTTGGCTAAAGCGCAAACAATATTCTTATAAAATAATACCAAAATAATTTTCTTAAAAAAAAATGGTGAATATTAAAAAAAAATCACCAAGCGTTTTTTGCGTCACTGTATTTATCTATACTAACTCCAGGCAATGGCAAACCTCCGAGTGTATTTCTGCCATGAAAAACAGCTTCTCATAAAAATACAATCGCCGTTCGGAGTCGGCGTAAAACTGTAGGTCCCTCCGCTTTGTGTGACAATATCAAGGCGCACGCCAAAAGTTGGAGGAGAAGCTCGGCCAAACACTAACATATGTGTAAGCGCCAATCTATTATTATTATTAACTCCAGTTGAAGGTTTTTCAAATGATGAATTTTCGTTGTTGCCTTTAGTTTCATCACTTTCGCTTTTGGTTGAAGGAAACTGAGAAGATGCCATTAATATGATCTCTTAAATAAAGAGTTCCTTAAACACAATTTGAATTCTTATTGAATTAACTGAAAAAAATAACAAAACTATAGTTTTCATTAAAATAACTAAAAAAAAATTGGTAGATATTTTCCACAATTGGTAGATTTTTTTCAAGTGGAAGGTAAGTATTTTTTTTTGTAAGTGGCAACCCAGTTCATGACTTGAACGTAAACTTAGCGGCAGATGAAGCAGGACCACAGATTATATTCCTAAAATAAAAGCTAAATTTAGGAATATAAACAAATAGAAATGTTCAAACTACAAGCTCAAAAACAGTAATTGATGCGGTGTTTTCAAGATATTGTAACGCCCTTGATTCACAAGTATAAACAAGTATCATATTTTATCAATCATACCGATAATTTCATGCATTCAAAGAATTAAAAATGAAAACGAATAACAAGATTTTAAATCCGCAAAAAAAATAATAAAATAAAATAATAAATATAAATAAAATTAAGTGAAATTTATATTTGATTTCTACCCTAACCTACATGTGTATGTATGTAACTGAATCGCCTAATAATAGGTTTACATATAAATAGATTATCCTCATTTCCGAGTTTAACTCCCAAATCTGTAATTAGAAAAAGAGATTAGCCGTACAAAATTATAATTATAAAATAATCTCAGATTAAACCGATAACTTTTTGGTGTACAACCTAGTTGTATCGATTATACTTGTGAAGTAGAGCAGGAATCTCAAATGTAAAACAAAAATAAAAATTGACGCTAGCAAGGAAAAGAGGTTTGTAAAGGTATTTTTAATAAAATATTAAGTTAAAAATATTTAAATTGCTTAATATGTGTAGCAGAAAAAAGTGACCACGGTGGCATAGAAAAAAAGGCTGACTTCTAAAACGTGTCAATACAATGGTTGGAAATTGTTATACTGCGGTATTGAAACTGTTTTTATATGCAGATTTGCGACACATTGCAACCATATAGATTGCATATTTTAAATATTCAATATACCAATGGAAAATTCAGAAAAACCCCAATGAAAAATTTTTCTGAATTTTCCATTTCTAAAACACCAATACTAACCAACAACAAACGAAGCATCAACTTTGTTTCTGATGCGCTGATTGCTCTAGCGATGCGTTTCGATAACTTTTCGGATGCGTTTTGGAAAAGTATACATTATCAACATTTTGTAGTTCGGCGTTATGGAACATTTTACTTTATACGTATGCAAAGCAATTGACGTTTTGGAAGTCAGTCAAACTTAACTTTTCCTCGAGTTGTGAGAATAACAAGCACAACCAATTTGACAGCTAACGAGCTTTGATTGAGATTATATTTATATGTCAACGCACTTTTATGCCTTGCCGTACGCATATGTTTACACATCGAATTTCATGAGTACCCAGTACTCACGCCTTTTTTTATTTTAAAATCAAAAAATATTTAGACGTCGCTCAAAGCGTTTCCATATATTTTATATGGAAAAAACAACTTTTCGTAGAAATGGTATATAATTCTTAAAAATCAATATTTTTCGATCGGAAAAATCTGCTTCTCTGCAGGAGATCCCCAATAATTTATTTAACCATTTTTTCTTAGTAACTACAATTTATAGCTCCTCCAAAAACCCCAAAATACCCCGAAAAATGCAATGGAGGCCAATAAAAAAAACGTTAGTTAAATAAACAAGTTGGTATTACTATTGAGGTGAGAGAATTAAAATTCCGACTTTAGTCTTTTCGAAAGATCATTACCAAATTAACAGAAATAAGTTAAAAAGATCGCTTACATTTCATGTTAATGGTAACTTAAGTAACCTTATATCGTAATTTAATTTTTATTTCAATTAGGTAATTCCATATGTATTTTTTATACCTAAGACCAGTGTTGCCACTGCCTTAGCCTTTAAAGCATCCATAAAAAATCGAAAACTGTATCCAAATGTATCCACCGAAAAGAGTTTCTTTCTTTTACTGAAACTTGGCTGAAACCTCACATTTTCGNTGAAACCGGCTAAAAACTTACATAAACTTATATTTTCACATAATATATATACACACATTTACTCACACATACATTGTTGAATATTTAATTCACAAGGATGTTTTTCTCTTTCGCAAAAGTCGGTCCTATCATAACTATGTAAAATGTGGATTCTTAACCTAAAAATATCAACAAATACAACCCTGCTTTCAGTTTTCGTCGACATTTTTATGCAACCTATCTTTGCTTCCTGCCCACCGTGTGTGCCTAAACGCATGTATGTTCCTGACGAACAAACACAGTTATGGTTCACTAAAGAACTGAGAAATTTGAAAAACAGAAAGTCACGTTCTTTTAGATTACACAAAAAACCGGTTTACACTCATACTATGTAAAATACTCACTTTTGCGTCATAAGTTTTTTGAATTAAACAAAAAGTGTTAAAAAGCTTACTTGTGTAAAATCAAACGGCGTATAATATATAATCCCAAATCATTTTATGACTTCGTAAACTCCAAGCGAAAAGTACGTGGGTTTCCTTCCGCCATGAAGTATTAAAATACCGTCTCTAGTGATAATCAAACAATTTCTAACATGTTCGCTCAGTTTTCTAAATCCAATTATTCCACTAACTCACATGCTAACATTGACTATCCTTTTAAACTATGTCGTAGTTTATTTGAAATCCTTAAAGCAGTCCTTCAATTATGGTCCTGACCAGATCCCTACTTGTATTCTTATAAATTGTGCTGATTATGTCTATGAGCCGTTAACAGTGTTATTTAATTTGTCTCTTAAAGAGGGCGTTTTTCCAACTATATGGAAGGAGTCGTACATAACCCCGTTACATATGTAAAAATTAATTGAAATACGCTTTTAGATTTTGCCCGGTCTTGCGACAGTTTCGGCTTGTGGTTTAATACTAAATTCAATTTCAGTACAATTCATTTATGAAGAGAATTCAACATTAGAAGTGTGAATGTGTGTAAAGCAGGGATCACACGATTTGTACATTTGGCTAAAAATTTGCAAAATTCATAGACAAACCGTGTGAACACTAAATTTTATTTGTCATTTATCAGAAAAGCCAAATATTTGGCTTCATGTGGCAAATCAAAAACAGCCTTAGTGGCCAAATCGTGTGAACGCAACCCTGCTACTTAAGCCAAATAAAAATTACGCAAATGACCAAATATCTGATTTGCCACTTGATGACAAATGCTTGTGACAAATATACAAATATGGTTGAGCAGTATTGCCATTTTATTAATATGTTCGAGATTGTGAAGTTTTTCACTCCAATTTTGACACCAATAATTTTAAAATATTTGTTTAAAATGAACCAAGGCAAATTTCTACAAGGTGATAGCAGCAGCACAAAAACAAAAAACTACACTAATAAATTAAACGCACAATGACAATGAGAACACAAATAAATAAAATATATAAATTTTTTAATATACCACGTTTCTATAAATGGACTAAAAAATAGAAAATAATATGGTTGTTCACGCTTGCCTGAGTATCAGGTTATCTTGTTATGTGGTAATATTTTTTATTCAGTTTACAATAATAAAATACTCTACAGAATAATTTTGTTTTAACCAGATAGTCCATTAATAGAAACGTGGTATATTAAAAAGTATTTTTTTATTGTATGTTTTTCTACTTTTTAGTCTTGTCTGTATACAATTTTGCAATAGATATTAAAATAAATCATTGAGATTCTGATACATATATGTATCGTATTTTATCAAACTGACATTTTATTTATTCTCTCTTACAACCTACGTGTATATTCTTAAGTATGTACATACATATGAGCAGCAATTAATTCCATTTAAATAAATGGCGTACCGTGCGGTTCCCCTGCAGTAGCGCATTGCATATTTTCAGGCGTAGTAATAATGCGATTGTTAAATATTTAACTGCTCCCGGCGAGGTAGATGTCTAGACTAGTTTGTTTACAATTGCCGCAATTCGCCTTGAAAATTTGCCTATTATTCCCCGAGCATATCTCAAGATAAATTAACAATTTATACATTGTTGTAAGCGGCGAAATGTATTTTTCATCGGGTAAACAGAAATAAAGTTATGGGCAAGTACATGCAAATGTGCTTCAACCAATGAAAAACGCGTTTTTAGACCTTATGCATATGCATAATTAGACCTGCTTGATTAAACAACCTCAGCTATGTCTCAGGGAAAGTATATTTTCACTGTCAATCAACAGTTTATTGTAAAAGTGGTAGTGATTTTTTCTTCGACTTGGTAATTTTTTCGTCTATACTTGGTTAAAAACTTTTGTACTGCGGCAACACTGGGTCTTCTCGCCCCAAAATCAGCTGTTTTATCCATTCAAGTGAACACAAATAAAAACAAAATACATTCAATTATTAAGTTGCTTTGATTAGGTTTCTTTAAAATATCTCGTATTTAACTTTAATCGTTAGATATTTTGGTGAGTTAATGCCTTTACATGAATAAGTGTACATATATATGTTAAAAACTGCAATTTATAATAGACAATGGAAGCGGTCGAAGATTTAGATCAGATTTTAATTACTGCAGTATGTGAGGATGTAGCCTCGACATCAACACCAATTAAAGATTCTGAGAAAAAAAAGAGAAAACGGCCGCATGTAACAACAGCTTGGACACAGGAGAACATCTTTAAATTAATTAACGCCATTGAAGTTCATTCATGCATATGGGAATATTCTTCTAGCGACTATAAAAATCGCCAACAAAAGGACGATGCATGGAAGCAAATTCAGGAAAAAATAGTTGTTCACAGCATGGATGAATGCAAGGCGAAATGGAGCAATATTAAGATCTCCTACAACAATATAAAAAAAAAATATGCAACTAAATCTGGTCAAGGCGCAATCGAAAAACCCCACTGGCCGTTCTGGTCTGCGATGAAATTTTATTATAATCATGACCGTGCTAAAACCACAACATCAGAGTCAAATCTGAGGTTGGACAGCGAAGTCGATATTTCAAACGATGATACTCAGACATCCAGTGTTAATGAAAATGCAAGTACATCGAGTAATAAATCGCCAGACGACATTTTAGTGTCAGCAATAAAAATGCTTGAACAAAAAGATGACAAATGGACAGTTTTCGGGCAATATATGGCAATGCAGATGAGGGATATTTCTGCACAGGACGAGCAAACAGCAAATGAACTACATGCGGAAATTATAAAGAAAACAATGGAAACGCTGTTGGCTGTTAATAAGACCAAATAACAGAGTGAAAATCTCCGAGCTAACCAACATTTTTTAGATGATCGATTTATTTCCGAACAAAAAACCATTTCGGTAAATATATAGAAAAAATTTCTCCCATGTGTACCAACTATGTAACTTTGGCAATTTTTGGAGATTCGCATTATTTCAACAGATATTTATGTTATCAGAATTTTAGTTGCAAGGCTTTGAATATTATTACGTATAGGTGATATTACCTTCCGATTGATATTTTTGCAGTCACAAAAACCGTGTTACATGTCCGTAGAAAAGCACGAAACACTGTAAAAATATCAATCGGAATATGATATAATCACTTATACATAACTATTCAAAAAACAAAGAAGATCTGTCAATTAAACTGCAAGTAACATACTTGAAATAATGCGAATCTCAAAAAATCGCCAAAGTTATATAGTTGGAACACTTTGAGGAATTTTACCCTATATACATATTTATGTATATTCTTTTCATATTTCTAATGAATTACTTTTAATTTTCTTGTTAATAAAATTTTAATTGTGGCACCTCCCACAAGAACAAACTGTTTACCTCTGGAATCGTGTATGCTAAGGTACTGAAATTTAGTAACATTTAAAATCTTATCAATATCGAACTAGCAGCGAAAGTGAAAAGTATTGCAAGAGGGGGAGTTACACATTCCGAACAAACAATTGCTCATAATTTTTTGTTACATGGAAGAAAATGCGCAATGCCGTCACCAAAAAAATATCAAAAATGAACGCGAATGTCAAAGCACTTCATACTTGCACGCTATTATACTGAAATATAATGGGCTATAAAATCGCATACCATAAGTTATTGTTGAAATTCTATTTGAACTTTTGATGAAAACGTGTTGAATCTTCTAAATTGTATACAAAGTTTGAAATTTGGATTGTTGGAATGAATGACTTTTATTTCTATAAAAAGATGAGCATTAAATAAATATAGAAACGTGGTCAAAATTGGTCAAAATGTTGTACAACTATTATTATGGCCATACGTGTATGCTGATTTCTAAACCAACACTCCCCGCCTGAAGATGTGTACTGACCCAGATGTTTATATTTTAAAGTCTATCTGACTTTTTTCAATTTTAACTATAGGTTTCATGAAAACATAGTTCATTCAATAACATAACGTCACTACACACGAATAAAGGCGCGCTAGTGTTTTGACGGCGAAAAAAGGCGTTTAAAAATATTTTGCGAAAAAAGATGCTTATAAAAAACTTTGGCGAAGTATGTTAAGAGTATTTGACGCTGAAGTTTTTTTATGCGTCTTTTTCGGCGTCAACTTTTGAGCTCGCGCCTTTATTCGTGTCTAGTGGCGATAAATCATACATAAATCAAAGTTCAAAGTTTTGTAAACAATTTTAAGCAAAATTTTAGCATAATCAAGTGCAAGTTTGAAGTGGCCAAAAATTCGCCTCGATTTTTGATAATCTGAATACTGAATAAAAATTTTGAGTGATTTTTCCTCGCCGCTTTCAGCTTTGGTTTATGTAGATGGTTTATGTTATTTTATGCACTACTATATTTTTATAAAACATTTAGTGAAAATTAAAAAATCGAATAAACCTTAAAATATAAACATCTGAGTATTGTTTGTAATCATCCGGTTGGGCACTGTAAATA
>NW_016157427.1:184975-192689 GCF_001687245.7 Rhagoletis zephyria | reverse complement strand
CTTCAGGAGTCCCTCAAGGTAGCCACCTAGGCCCGGTTCTGTTCTTGCTTTTTATAAACGATATTTCTACAGATATACAATTTTCCAAAATTTTAATGTATGCAGATGATGTACGTTTAAATTAATGAAAGGTCTTTGCTACAATCAGGCTTAAACAGCATGGGTTACTGGTGTCAAGTAAATCGTATGCCTCTAAATCTTAGGAAATGTAAAGTAATGTGCTTCTCGCGAAGAGCTGTTCATCCCGCTTCTTAGACAATAGGTAACCATAACCTGGAACAGGTATACAATTTTGTGGCCCTTGGTATCACAATGGATCCTAAGCTTTATTTTAATCTTCATATTAATGTGACAGTCAACAAGGCTAAAGGTGTACTTGCATTTGTGAAACGATGGTCAAAAGAATTTTGTGACCCTTATATCACTAAAACCCTGTTTACAACATTAGTTAGGCCAATTCTGGAATACGGTTCGGTGGTTTGGAATCCAAGGTATCAAATTTACTCAGACCAGATAGAATCAATTCAAAAACAATTACTACTTTTTGCTTTAAGAAATTTACGTTGGGATTCTCAATATAACCTCCCACCTTATACGAGCCGATTAAAACTTATTAATCTTCCTACACTTTCCAGCCGCAGGCAAATGCTTGGTGCAATTTCTATAGTTAAATTACTAACAGGCTCAATTTCAAGTCCGCTTCTTCTGGGCGAAGTTAGCCTTAATGTTCCCTCCCGGGTATCAAGACACTTTTGTCCCCTATTTCTGAAAGCTTGTAAAACTAATTTTGAATTGCACGACCCACTCCGTTGCTTATGCCAGGATTTTAACTCTAATTCCAGCACGTTTGATATATCAGATCCGGTTTTCAGCATTAAGAAATCGATACTGTCCTCTCTCAATAACAATTTGGGAAACAAAGGCCCGTAGTTATAGTCATAATTAAATGGACTCTAAAGTTAATTGCAGCTTTTTGACATAATGTTCAATGGGTTTTTTAATTGGAAAAGCTTCGACTAGCTTTAGTGTCGACTTCATTTTGACTATAACTATGGGCCTTTGTTTCCCAAATCCATGTCTAAGGATGGGAAAATACTGACTACAACTACGGGTTTGCCCGGGATGTAAAAGTTGATTTTTTGCATTACAGTTAACTACTACAGGTCGGAAAACTTTTTAAAATTTGCAAACTAGTTTGCGTTATTAAATGTTCGCACTAAAAACATAGATCAAACTAGCCTGGTAACATAATATTTAATAAATTACGAACTGATTGGACAATAAAACATAAAAATCATTTCCTTCAACTTACGAATATTTATGGGAAAAGGTATCCAAATTTACACTGAGGAAAAAAACGAAGTATCCCTCAAAATTTAATGCGAAAATGTATCCAACTGGATACATATGTATCAAAACGGCAACACTGCCTAACACCTCCCTTTTTTACAAATTGTTAGTTTCATCTTTTGCTGTGCAATAACAATTGTACTGTTGTTTTACATTTAATAAATAACTCCTTCCGTTCTGGATCTTTTTGGCAGTTATTTGAAGAACTTATCTAAAATGGTTGTTTGTGGATTAATATATTCTAAAAGACTGTTAAGCATAGGAGTTTACTAAGGCTGACTGTCATTAAAATTTTTCACTTAATATTTTTGTAAAATATTTCACCCCGTTTATAATGTGATTATCTAAATAAGGGTGTAAGAGACCTTAGTAATTGTTGGTTTAATATTACTACTTATATAGAGAATAATTTAATTCATATATTATGCTAAATTCTGCGAGCCAAATAGCTCATTTGCTGTGTCTGTAATGAATACTTACGATTTACGTATTCCAGCAGCGTATCGGAGGACTGTAACCAAATATTACAATAAAGAAGTCTACAATAAGTCTACTTAAATTCGATACGAAAATAAGAAAATTAATGACAATGTCTTGTCATTCCAATGGCGCTATGAATGAATCAGACGATGAGCGTGAGCTTACCAGCCTGACCTGGTTAATGGAGCTGCGTAATCAGAATTTTAGTTGGCCAAATGTTATGCACCCGGCTACTTTGGATGATGACACGAAGAATGGCCAAAGCAACGAGACCACCGCAGAGGAAGATTGCCGACAGCAGGAGCTGTATGCTGAAACCGCAAAGAAGGACTGTCCGAATATTGGCGCACTCAATAATGAAGCGGGACTCAACAAAAACGACAAGAGACGCACTGATGCTGATGCTGCTACAGATAAAATGCCAATGCCAATCAATAGCGGCGATGAGAAGAGCGCTAGGCGTTTGGGGAATGGCAAATGCATTGAGAAGCCAAGTAAAAAGCCAACAAACGTAGCGGTGCAAAGCCAGCAGCCACAAATCCAATTGAAAAGAGCCACACCAGCGGAACGATATGAAATCTTTCTGGAAAAGGTGAAAAGGTAATAGCGTTGGTTGGCAGATATGTATTCTCTCTTGCCTTGAACTTCTTTTAAGGCCTGTATGCAGTTCTCAAGAAAAGCTAAAATTCCATACAAAATGACGTACAAGAAATGGCTAAGAAATTTTCTTGAGTCAAATTTCCTTCAGACAGTACGCAGTTCATAAGAAATTTGCTACCCTTTTTACTACGGTTTTCTAAAGTTTTTTTGTGAAAAAAGAGCACAAGGCAACCCAGGTTTGCAACAGAAATATATGCCCGTTCCATTATTTCTTGAGGAAAGAGTGAGGCAACAGGATGTGAAGTATCAAAAATGTCAAAATTCCTTGGACACACACACGAAATAATGGCAAATTTTTCTTGACCGATTTCTTGAGAGCTGCATACCAGCCTTTAGCAATCAATTTATAATTCGTACAGATTGAAAAAAGTACGGTTTTTAAAAAACAAAATTATTTTTTGCCACAATCGCTGAGAGCCAGCTTAAGAAATTTTGACGTTTGCTAGCATTTTTTAAATTTTCTCTCGCCGTCATTTCATTTGTTTGTTTTTATTTTCACTCAAACCAAATAAATATATTTCTGTCGAAACAAAAAAGTTTGAATCTGCATACATACATATGTATGTATGTAAATAAATAAATGTAAGCAATTGTGTATAAGGAACTTCTGCCCTCATGTTAAATCGAAGATTTTGGCATACATTTAAAAATATTGTACTTTTCCAAAGAACCATCTTTTGCTCAGGTTCAGAAGGTGCAGAAGTTGAGCGCAACCGTTGCTAAAAAAATTAATGATCGTAATGCGTCTTCTGAACGGCTTGATACATTAGCTGTTAAATTCAAAACACACAACACGTTGTCTCAAATGATCAGAAAAATATTACGATCATCTAACACGCAACTGTTCAGTTGATCAGAAGTACAAAACAACCCGCTGTTGCGATTGCACCTTCTGAACGTGCCCATTAAGTCAAGTGATGTGGCAAAAAATTAGCCGAGCATACATAGGGGCAATTTGGCAAATCCCTTTTCATAACACCACAAACCTCGATCAATTTTTTCCTTTATACGGTAATTACGGGAACTTAAAAAGCTTCATATTGCTTTGCTTGCAGAGGACAACGGAATTTTCGCAGCCCTTAAAGCAGCAACTCATTTTTCTTCTCTAAATTTATAAGTTTACCCACATTTGAATAAAAAAAAAATCAAATCATAAAATTTCATTTGTTTATTTCGAATTTATTTGACATTTGAATCATTTCGAGAGAGAAAACTCAAAATTCCAGCAAACGTCAAAAAAAGCCCAATGGCGGACGAATTGAGCGAGCAGTTTTTCCTTTAAACATTTCTATCATGGTCTACACCATGATTCAATAACACAAGGTTATGTAATTTGTGACAGCTCAAATCTGACACTCCTTTATCCAGATTTGTATTTTGGAAGTAGGAGAAAGGGGAAGAATGTGATCGCCTTTTGCGAAAACGGTAGTAGAAAGGTACTGAAAAGGTGCACAAAGTATACAATTAGAAGTAAAATGTGTATAATTAATTCTATGTGAATTTGCAATATATTTGGTTTACGTATAAATATAGATTTTTAATTTAAGTTATTCGTCATTTCCTGGAACAAATCTAGAATAGCGACCGTTCAGCTATGCAAAAACGAAAAATGCAGATCAATAGAACTTTTCACGCTCATTTCAACCATGCCAAAATTATTTAGCGCAAGTAAAATATAAAGACGTTTTAGAAGGTTAGAGTTAAATTTTTAAATTTTTTTAAATATTAATATCTTATGAACCACATTACCGATTAAAAAACTAATAACGTCACCATAAAAATAATCAGTTTATCTTTCAGCTGATATACACAATTGAAATTGTTTTTTATATATTTAAACCAAAACCACTAAAAAACGAACGAATTTTTTCATGAAAAAACCTTTTTGGAAAAAACTGCATGATTAATGGTAAAGAAATTTATATTATTTAGAAATCTATTATCTTCAATTCGATATACATATTTTATCATGATCTGCCTTTGGATTTTAAGAATTAAGTGATAATAAACAAGTAAGAAAGTCTAAGTTCGGGCGGAGCCGAACATTAAATACCCGGCGCAAGTATTAAATATATGTTTTCCACCTTTCCGAAAGCTACCGCTACATGATAAGCCGGGGTGTATACATTTTAAGTAAATTAGCGTCCTTAAATTTCGAAATATTGAAATTTCAAGCATTTCTGAAATTTACCGTTATATGAAAAGCGGCCTCAATTTTAGTCCGATTTCAACAATTTTCAACGGTTTGCTTTTATGTGGCAAGCACAATAACCATACCGAGCTTGGTACAAATTGCTAGAACGGTTAGCGAGATACATATATGTGATCACAAGTGGGCGGTGCTACGCCCATTTTCCAAAATTTTGTCATAAACGTATTTCTTGGTAAATAATTGTTGCAACCATCAATTTTGAATAAATTAGCTTCAATATTTACTGATTTATCGAAGATTTTGTATTTCTCGAAATTACCGTTATATGGGATGTGGGCGTGGTTATTGTCCGATTTTAGAAATTTTCGGCCATTTGGTATGCTGTACCAGGACCAACAACTGTGCCAAGTTTGGAAGAAATTGGTGTAGCGGTTACCAAGATATACACATGTAACCATAAGTGGGCGTGGCTACGCCCATTTTCCAAAAATTTATAATATTCATGTTTTCCGTCTGAAACTCATTGTAAGTATCAATTTTGAGTGAATTATCTTCAGTAGTTACTAAAATATCGCAGTTTTCGTATTTCTTAAAATTACCGTTATATGGGAGGTAGGCGTGGTTATTGTCCGATTTCGCCCATTTTCAATACCATCCGTCCTACGCCCAAAAGAAGTTCACGTACCAAGTTTCGTTAAGATATCTCAATTTTTACTCGAGTTATCGTGTGCACAGACGGACGGACGGACGGACGGACGGACGGACGGACAGACAGTCACCGCTTAATCGATTTCTCTTTTCATTCTGATCATTTATGAATACATTTGTCTATATCTATCTCGATTCGTTTTGCATGTTACAAACAACCGTTATGTGAACAAAGTTATAATACCCTTGTGCACAAGTGCGCTCGGGTATAAAAATATAAATAAACAAAGCAAATAAACCTCTTATATCTTCTTTATTTTTAACCTGCGCCAAATAAATTTGGTTTCGTTGAAATCAGCGAAAAAAGTTCGATCAATCGGCACTTTTGGTTATTTTATAGCTACCGTGCTATTCTAGACCTGTTTCTGATAACTACGCAAACGAAGGTGATGCCAACGAATATTTAGTATGAAGAATTTTTGGTTTTACTACTAATATAACTAAAAACTGTAGAGTGAGCAACATTCTGCACAAGTAAAGGAGCCAATTTTATCTGTGGGAGCGAGAAGACTGTTTTATTACAAAACCTTTCTATTATTGAATCATGGGTCTACACCATAATGTAATAAACAAAGTGAAATAAATATATGACGTACGCCTATTTGAAAGTTTAAATGTAAACAATTCATATACATATTTGCCTACATTAACCCTCTTGTGACTTTTGTTCATGTAAGGCACGATGAACTACATAACCTCAAAGAATGTTTGTATGTCTTTATAAGAATGCATTATGGTTTAGCGAATTAAAATACAATTTCTTTACTTGCTAGGTAAGATAACAATTCCATAGCCCTTAAAGTACTGGATTCTGTAGACGTTGCACATTAGGTCAAATGATAACTTTTTCTGTGCGAAATTAAAAGCAGCTAAAATGTTGCATTATTTTAATGTAAAAAGATGGCAAGCGTTAATTAAAAGTGTAAAGGCAGTAAATAAAATATGAAAACATGACTTAGCTTTCGTAAAAAAGACTTTTCTGCTTTTTTGTATGTTCAAATGATGAGTATAGGAGTGTTCGCTATGCAGCTGCCAGTAAGAATTAGCCAGTAACAAAATTCAGAGAACAAGGTACCTTACTCTCCCAAAGAGAGAAACTTACTAAGTTTTGCGCGAACAGGAATTAGCAAACATTAGCAAGCTTCACTGCCAGTTGGCGTCCACGGTTGCATTTCGAGCATAATAAATTTTTTAAATTATTTCAGGTGGAAACCAAAACAGGACCTATACGTATATTTCTTCTTATTCTGACTTTCTTCAACATACGCTTCAATTTCATTGTGGAAGTCACTGTCGAATTTCCTATATCGACAGTGGTGTCGAGTGCGTTCCGATTACGAATACAGCTTTTTCAGCCGAGTATCTTTCAAATGTTTGGAATTAATTAAATTAATTGAATAAACGAATATTTACATACTTCTTTCATTAGTAAATCGCAACAAGATTGTTCATTTTTAAATTTAACGAACTCGTTGATTCAAATTAATGTTGACAAAAATGCAACCGTGTGCCACAATCCTGCTTGCAAATTCTTACTGGCAAAAATTTTCCCAGCACGAATTTGCAACTTCCCCTCCAAATGAAATGTCAAAATTGTGCTCTCTCCTTGCAAGTTTTACTGGGTTTTTGGCTAAACGAACACGATTTGGTAACAATTGGTACCAACTTGTACAAATTTTTTGCATAGCGAACACTCCTTATATGTGTTTAAGTAGTACTCAAAAACATTGTCCAATTCGCTGTATTTTGACACAAGCTATTTGCTTACCATTAGCTACATAATAAAATAAGTATGGTCGCATGTACATAAATGGTTTCTTCTAGCGATTAATTATGGCATTATCGAAACTCCTAAATTAAAAAAAGAAAAATATTTACTACATGTCTCGCAGATATGCCTTGAGGAGAGATTCCTAAAGCAGTTAGTCTTCAAAAAGCACTTCATTTTCGCTTGAGGTTTCAGTATTCCCAAATTCTCCAGCGATATTATTTAAATATATTCAGAATGCAAATGCTGCTTTGTGACACATTTACCAAAAATCGCTGGTAACTTCCTGAAAAGAATACGAATGTTCTTGAAACTAATTTGTGAAAAGAATGTTCAAAGCCCTATTCGCATGTGTATAAAGTTAGCGAAACAACATGAAGAAAAAAATGTGGCATATACCTATGAATTTGCGGTTTTTTGCCGTTAATTAGTTGTGGAAAAAATAATTTTGTCGCTCTTGTATTTTTTTAGATATAAGGTGTTTTGCTAACTTTATTGTTTTTTTTTTTTTGTAATTATAGTTGTTGCTACCTTTTTAATTAAAATTTTGTCAAAAAAATTGGATTCACTTGGAAATAGATAGCTCTGTTCTCTTT
>NW_016157427.1:176615-181882 GCF_001687245.7 Rhagoletis zephyria | reverse complement strand
GCCTTATTAAAAAAAAAAAATAGGGACTTGGAAAGGGGTTTAAAAATTTGTTAAAAAGAATAAAAACAATTAATTTTTTTGTTGCATAATTTGCCGTTTAGCTTGTTTTGTGCATTAAAACTGTACTTGATTTTGTCGTTAAATGTTTTTTTGGTTTAAACAGCCTTATTAAAAAAAATAGGGACTTGGAAAGGGGTTTAAAAGTTGGTTAAAAATAATAAAAACAATTAATTTTTTTGTTGTATAATTTGCCGTTTGGCTTGTTTTGTGCAATAAAAGTGTTTTTGATTTTGTCGTTTAATTTGTTTTTTGGTTTAAACAGCCTTATTTAAAAACAAAATTTAGGGACTTCGAAAGCGGTTTAAAAATTGGTTAAAAATAATAAAAACAATTAATTTTTTTGTTGCACAATTTGCCGTTTCGCTTGTTTTGTGCATTAAAACTGTTTTTGATTCTGTTGTTTAATTTGATAGGGAAGCTTCTTAATTTTTTGAAGTGGTACATAAAGCAACCGGTTTCGCTTTTCTATTTTATTATTATTTTTCTTCTCTTCTAAAAATTATTGAACATTGAAAAAAAAATTGCAAAAAAAACGGCAAATTTGGACATAAAGCCTAGTCTTTTGTCTTTGAGTTTGGAGGGGTGCTTCGCTAACTTTATAAATGTTTGCTGCCAGTGGGATTCGAACCAACGATCCCGTAACAACCCTTTGTTAAGATTAAAGAGAACAGAGCTATCCATTTCCAAGTGAATCCAATTTTAAAAAAAAGTAGGAAAAGACTAATGAAATTGTTCTAAGAAGCCAATTTTATTCGTTTCTCTATAGATTTCAAGTTTTTGCAAAAATTAGCATTTCTATTTTCAGTTTGTAGTTATTTGTAACTTGGCGCCCCTTGTCTTTTAGATCGTCGTATATAACCCATATGGAATTCCTCCTCGCTATAGCTCGGTAATGTCCAATGGACATAGAAGTTTTATGCGATATTGGGGGCCCTTCGTATTCTACCACTCCTAAAATGTTGTATAATGCTCCGCTTTTAGGACATATATACGACTTAGGTATGTCTTTTAAATGAATCGCACGGTCCGTGTCAACGCCGATAACTGTTATATTACCTGAAAGCATTTAACATTTAATTATGAGGATGGATTGTTCTATTTATTTTGAGCGAACGGGCGTTTTCCAAATTTCCTGTTACTTTGTATACGAACATAATTGGTCCGTAGTCATAAGGATGTTAGAAACACGTTTTGACGATTGTGTCATATCAATATTGAGTCGATCAAAATCTTTCATAGTAAACTTAAAATGCATTTATCGCAAAGACAGACTTTTAGCTTTAAAATGGAGTGAATGTGACTTTTAAATGTTAAAATAAGGTTCTTAGTTTTGCTTAGATTTGTTTTTGCTGTTAAAGTAGTAAACTCAGTAGCAGTCAGGTTCGATCCCAACTTAATTCTTAAATATATGTATTTGAATTTTTATTTTTGTTTTAATTA
The DNA here is from genome assembly GCF_001687245.7 of Rhagoletis zephyria. Classification (NCBI taxonomy): domain Eukaryota; kingdom Metazoa; phylum Arthropoda; class Insecta; order Diptera; family Tephritidae; genus Rhagoletis; species Rhagoletis zephyria. Next base: position 180,382 of record NW_016157427.1, on the reverse strand, counting down.
TAAACACTATTTATTTTTTTGTAGTTTATGGTATTTCACATCATAATTGCAAGTGAATATAATTTTTTGTAAATAAATTTTAATTAAAAAGGTAACAACAACTATAATTACATAAGAAAAAAATAAAATAAAATGGAAAAAAGAAAAAAAAAATGTGGCTGCCAGTGAGATTCGAACCAACGATCTCGAAACTGCCCTTTATTAAGATGAGATTTCGCAGATTTGGCTCTCCGTAAAGGCGTGGGTTCGAATCCCACTGCCAGCAAAATTTTTTTATCTCTTTTTCCCTTTATTTAATTTTTTTTATGTAATTATAGTTGTTGTTACCTTTTTAAATAACATTAAAGTTAATTCTTTATGCGAAAGGGCCATTGTAATTAATATTACAGTTTGTTCTACAATGTCAACAGCAATATTTTACAAATACAATACGGTATGCATGCAGTATTGGTGCGATTTTTTTACATTGTATAAATGCGTTTTGGAAAACGTCCTATTTTGTGGGAATGACTATAGTATGATAGATGATGAAAGACACGTAGTACTTAGAAGTCTTAAATATTTTCTAACATTACGTTTTCAACGTCGAAAAGTTTAACTACGTCATTAGTAAAATTGAAGTTTTAATTTTTAAAGGTACCTATTTCATGTATGCTATTTTCTTCTAGCTCTTCACATCTTGGCTGACAACATTTAACGCCTGGAAGAATAACGTGATTTCGAATCACAATACCCAATGGTTGTGCTAGTTCTTTGTCAGTGATTGTTATAGTCGGAAGTGATTTTATCCTTGCTTTACATCCAGCACGACAGAGAGACATTTCCATAAAACTTGGTGTATTTTTAAATATGAAATTTGCCAGGGATACAACATTGCAAGAACAATCTACAGATTCGATGATATTTTTTTTTGGCGTTTTGTTGAAATAATTTAAAAATATTTGTGCTCTGTTTTTGTATGTTATTTTTTGAATTTTTTTGTTAGAAACTTCCAAAACCATTTCAAACAAGATGTTTTCTGTTTTTTGGTCTTTAACATAATTTTTAACTTTTTCGGAGTCAGTTACTGCGGCTGAAAGAATTTGAAAAATGCTGTCCAGTGAGCATGTGTTCAGTAAAGAAAATGAAGCTCTACCCAGAGACACTAAAGCTAACGTGGGATCATTTCCATTTTTAAGAATTGGTAATGTGCGGCATTTAGTGGAAGTAATGCAATCGTCAAAATCGGGATTTTCCTTTGAAAAGTAGAAGCATCGTTTTTTTTCGGCTGTCCTAACCCTCGCCAATTTTCAATCTCGTTGAGTGCAAGTCTTATATTCTTAGTGGAGCTTCTAGAACATGAAATACAAATTCGCCTTTCGCTAGAACTATCTTCTCCGTCTTCTTCAAGACGGACGGAACATGAGTCTACTATATGAATATTTTCCTCACATAAAACACATTTATGTCGACCATCAGCTGAATCCCCTTTGGCACAAGCTGAGCATGTTGCTGTTTTTTTCTGTATTAAACATGTCTGATATATCTTGCAACGGGCTCCGATTCATTTTAACTTTTTCATCTGGAGACGAATTTGTTGAATCTTCTGAAGTTTTTGATGCCGTCTTATAAGCTTTATTAGAGCTAACTGAACAGTCAATCAATTTTAGTTTGCCATTGTAATATTTTACAATACATTCCACAGCCTCGTCTATCTTCTTCGCTTTATTGAAAACTTGTTCTTTAAGTATTTTAAATTCACATTCGACAGGGCGCTGCTTGCTGGTACTCGTCCGAATTCAAAATCGTCTCTTCGAATGCACGACCAAACAGGAATTGTTTTTATCTGATTCATAAGACGTTTCGCAAAATTTGGACAATGCCGTGGATTTAAATCGTCCCCTCTCTCATTTTGTAAAATTGTGTTAATCTTATTTTCCATTGACAGTGCCCAGGCTGTTAAAATACTGTTTTTTCCGTATCTGCACTTTCTTCTCCTGTTTCGTTGTCTTGTAAGCCTTCTTCATCTGCTAAACATGTGTTTAACATTTCTTCCATTTCGCAATCAGAAAGTTTATTTTTTATTAAATTTTTAATAAATTTTAATGATGTCATTAAAGATTCTGCTCCCTCGCCTACTGTTTCAGATTTTGAAATGAGAAGAAGAGCTTCAATAATCGTTGTAGCGTGAATTTGACTTCTTGCTAATATTAATTGTGCAATGGCAAATAAATAAAATCTCTTAATTTCTTTCTTCTCATTTTTAAGAAAATCTGACCAATTCTTTATATAATGTGCGACGTCTATTCGTATATATACTCTGGGCAAGTTATCGGTCATACACATTTCTGCATAATGTGCGATTGTTTCAGACTGGGTAAACGCTCGGCTGCATCCCAGTAGATAATTTCAGGAGTTAAAAGCCCTTCCGAAAGGCCTTCCTGAGAATCAAGAGGCCTTCCACTCTACATTCCTTTCTCCTTTCTTTTTTGTATGGAGTGGCACAGATTGAAGGCCTTCCTCTTTCGCTACCCATAGAAGGCCTTCCAGAAGGGCTTTTATAGGACGTGCTTCAGAAGGCCTTTTGGAGGAGATCTTTTAAAGTTGCTTCTTTAATTTATAAAATTCATACACCTTTGAAGTATTTGCTTAAGGTATATATCAAATTTGTGTTATTGCAACTAAAAATGTTTATTAAAATTCATTTGTAGCGCTAAATAATATAAAGCTATGCATTCGCATAAATTGTAAATGGATAAGCCCTTCTAGAAGGCATGCAAGGAAGTACTTTTTCAGCCCTTCTTGGGTAGGCCTCTTAGAATGGCTTCACTTAAGAAGGCCTACCTAACTTATCTTCTGGGATGCATTCAGAAGTGCCTTGGAAGAATCACAAACCTAAGGAACATGAAGCATTTAATTTATTAAAAACTTTTAAGGACACAATGATTGTAAAATAGAATACAAAGAACGAAGAATTGGGACATTCGACATCAATCAAAAAATTTGCGGTAATTTTTAGTTAATTATCACTGTTTTATTTTTACTATTTTTATTGAGCTTTGTACCACGTTTGTTTACTAGGAAAATGTTTTATTTAGCATTTTTGTTCTAAATTTTTTGGCAAAATTACCAGAATTAGTGAAGGTTTTCACTAAAGTAAGTAAGGAGATCACTTTTCTCACTTTTAAGTGGATGCAGATATATTATGGAATAAATAGGAACAGTATATTCACAAAAAATATTATCATTGAAATGAATCCTTACCACTTCTTTTGGATACTCTGCACCAGATTGAGTCCACCGCATCAACCATGAGGTAATAGTAACAGTATCCTGGCACTCGGAAAACATACTCGTTACAGCGCACTGTGCATTCAAAGTATAAAGAACTCCAAGGTATAAAAAAATACTTTTTGATTTTTCACTATCTACATGTATGACTTTTTTTGCTAACCCTCCAGTAGCATCGATACAAAGCCGAGAATCTGTGCCTTTGATTAATTTATTGTAAAGGCGAGTTTGGTGAGGAGACCAAAATAATACTTTTACTGGGTCTATCCCAACTTCCTTGACAATATCTAAACCTTCGGAGTTTCTTTTAAATTTCGAAATTGCCATCATTGGATTCACGTTTTTTTTGTAATTATAGTTGTTGCTACCTTTTTAATTAAAATTTTGTCAAAAAAATTGGATTCACTTGGAAATGGATAGCTCTGTTCTCTTTAATCTTAACAAAGGGTTGTTACGGGATCGTTGGTTCGAATCCCACTGGCAGCAAACATTTTTTT
>NW_016157427.1:172580-175195 GCF_001687245.7 Rhagoletis zephyria | reverse complement strand
TTCATTTAAAAGACATACCTAAGTCGTATATATGTCCTAAAAGCGGAGCATTATACAACATTTTAGGAGTGGTAGAATACGAAGGGCCCCCAATATCGCATAAAACTTCTATGTCCATTGGACATTACCGAGCTATAGCGAGGAGGAATTCCATATGGGTTATATACGACGATCTAAAAGACAAGGGGCGCCAAGTTACAAATAACTACAAACTGAAAATAGAAATGCTAATTTTTGCAAAAACTTGAAATCTATAGAGAAACGAATAAAATTGGCTTCTTAGAACAATTTCATTAGTCTTTTCCTACTTTTTTTAAATTTAAAATTGGATTCACTTGGAAATGGATAGCTCTGTTCTCTTTAATCTTAACAAAGGGTTGTTACGGGATCGTTGGTTCGAATCCCACTGGCAGCAAACTTTATTTTTTTATTTTTTTTTTTTTTTTTGTAATTGTAGTTGTTGCTACCTTTTTCATTAAAATTTTGTCTAAAAAATTGGATTCACTCGGAAATGGATAGCTCTGTTCTCTTTCAATCTTAACAAAGGGCTGTTACGGGATCGTTGGTTCGAATCCCACTGGCAGCAAACATTTTTTTAAATCTTTTTTTTTAATTGTTTTTTTTGTTGCATAATTTGCCGTTTGCTTGTTTTGTGCATTAAAAATTTTTGATTTTGTCGTTATAATTTTTTTTGTTTAACAGCCTTATTAAAAAAAAAATAGGGACTTGGAAAGGTTTAAAAATTGGTTAAAAATAATAAAAACAATTAATTTTTTTGTTGCATAATTTGCCGTTTGGTTGTTTTGGCATTAAAACTGTTTTTGATTTTGTCGTTAAATTTTTTTTTGGGTTAACAGCCTTATTAAAAAAAAAATAGGGACTTGGAAAGGGTTTAAAAATTGGTTAAAAATAATAAAAACAATTAATTTTTTTGTTGCATAATTTGCCGTTTGGCTTGTTTTGTGCATAAAACTGTTTTTGATTTTGTCGTTAAATGTTTTTTTGGTTTAAACAGCCTTATTAAAAAAAAATAGGGACTTGGAAAGCGGTTTAAAAATTGGTTAAAAAGAATAAAAACAATTAATTTTTTTGTTGCATAATTTGCCGTTTAGCTTATTTTGTGCATTAAAACTGTACTTGATTTTGTCGTTAAATGTTTTTTTGGTTTAAACAGCCTTATAAAAAAAAATAGGGACTTGGAAAGGGGTTTAAAAATTGGTTAAAAATAATAAAAACAATTAATTTTTTTGTTGCATAATTTGCCGTTTGGCTTGTTTTGTGCAATAAAAGTGTTTTTGATTTTGTCGTTTAATTTGTTTTTTGGTTTAAACAGCCTTATTTAAAAACAAAATTTAGGGACTTGGAAAGCGGTTTAAAAATTGGTTAAAAATAATAAAAACAATTAATTTTTTTTGTTGCACAATTTGCCGTTTCGCTTGTTTTGTGCATTAAAACTGTTTTTGATTTTGTTGTTTAATTGTGATAGGGAAGCTTCTTAATTTTTTGAAGTGGTACATAAAGCAACCGGTTTCGCTTTTCTATTTTATTATTATTTTTCTTCTCTTCTAAAAATTATTGAACATTGAAAAAAAAATTGCAAAAAAAATTTTTTTTTTCTTTTTTTATTTAAAAAAATATTTTTTTCAAAAGTAAACTAGCTCATCTTGGAACGGCAAAAAAACGGCAAATTTGGACATAAAGCCTAGTCTTTTGTCTTTGAGTTTGGAGGGGTGCTTCGCTAACTTTATATAAAGTTAGCAAAACACCTTATATCTAAAAAAATACAAGAGCGACAAAATTATTTTTTCCACAACTAATTAACGGCAAAAAAACGGCAAATTCATAGGTATATGCGACATTTTTTTCTTGATGAAAAAATTTTTTTTTTCTTTTTTTATTTAAAAAAAATATTTTTTTCAAAAGTAAACTAGCTCATCTTGGAACGGCAAAAAAACGGCAAATTTGGACATAAAGCCTAGTCTTTTGTCTTTGAGTTTGGAGGGGTGCTTCGCTAACTTTATATAAAGTTAGCAAAACACCTTATATCTAAAAAAATACAAGAGCGACAAAATTATTTTTTCCACAACTAATTAACGGAAAAAAACCCGCAAATTCATAGGTATATGCGACATTTTTTTCTTCATGTTGTTTCGCTAACTTTATACACATCCTATTCGCTTTGAGTAAAAAGTTTCGCAATTCCAATCCGTTGATTCTCTCAAGGACATGCCTTTTTGCGAAGGCTGCTCGTCAATGGTATTTGTAAATCGGCGCAAGTGTCTTCGTAACGTAGCCATGGCTACGCTACAAGAGATGAAATGTGATCCAAATTGAGGCTGCTACTTTTTTTGCTGTCACATACTTCCATTTTCACTATTTTTCTCCAATAAAATTGACTATTTATCACCAAAAAATTTAGGCTAAGCTATTTTTAGCAAAAGGGCGAACAGAACCGCAATTTTTGGAGATAGCTAAAAATTTTAGCTTTCGTATTTTAGCATATTAGCGATAGCGAAGTTAGAATCCGGCTGCTGGTCGACACAGTTGGGTTTTTGATTTCGAAAAAAACTTCATCAGCAAGAAACGCTATGTTTTCAGATCTAAATATTTTAGCA
>NW_016157427.1:170468-172480 GCF_001687245.7 Rhagoletis zephyria | reverse complement strand
TTTTTTTTTTTTTCTAAAAAAAGACTGGAATCAAAGTCCAACCGCAGCTCTTACATTTTTATCTTCATCAATATCCGGCACCTTAAGATCTGTGTCACAAACCGTTTGGTATGGTAAAAATTACATGTATATTTACTTTTCAAATATTAGGGTCCTGTGTTAAAAATAAATCGTGTATACAATGACATAAGTTTTAGTTATGTTTGAGTGGAATAAAGTTATATTATAAAATGTTGTTTTACAATTTCTTTTAAATACGTGCGTTTTACCTGAGGCATTTTCTCAGTGTACATACACATCCGACAATGAAAGTCGAGGTAAAAAAGAAATAAGTCAAGCAGTTTCTTCAATGTTAATCAAGGATTTTCAACCGTTCATTGAACCAAATTATGAAGCTTTTATTAATTTACTTATCCCAAATTTAAAATTGATTGGTCAAACCTGGCATAAATTTTACGGATCCTCAATATCTTTGCAATCAAAAAACAAAGCTTTATATTCCTATATAATTTAAAATATCTTTGCATTCCAGTATCGTCTGTGGAGTTAGAGAGAGTTTTATGTTCGACTGGATTAACTATTAATCGCTATTTTTTTAATTTTAACAAAAAAATCAGCAAGTTGCAATCGTTGTAAAACAATTTTAACTATACTCACTAACCAATAAAAATTAAAGATAATAATTAATATTTGGGTTTTATTTTTTTCGCTGAAAAATAATGATTATTTTATGATTTTTATTTTTTCGATCAAAATTAATGACTATTTTATAATTTTTATTTTTTCGCTCAAAGATAATAATTATTATTGATTTTTTTTCACTTAAGAATAATGATTATTCAAAAAACTCAAAACTACACCAGGATGCTGTCCGACGAATCGTTTTCGGAGGTAGCGACATCCTATTAAAGGAATAAGTCTTAAAACTTTCAAGTCGAAACTTCAAATGGTTGCGTCTTTATGGCCTTTTAAATTTTGTAGATAACCATTATTTTTAAGTGGAAAACTCTGAGCGAAAAAATAAAAATCATAAAATAATCATTATTTGTGATCGAAAAAATAAAAACCAAGTAATAATTATTTCCGTTAAGCGAAAAAATAAAACTCAATAATAATAGTTATTATTAAGTGAAAAAATATATATCACAAAATAATGATTAAATGCTGATTTAAATTATTTTATTCATAATGATTACCGTGCTTGCTATTAATAATAGCCGAACTCTGGAAAAGCTTTTTTGCAGAAGAATGTTTATCAAATAAAACACCTCCTTGAAGTAAAATTTTCGAGTGACGAAAGCTGAACTAGAAACAAAATTTATGATATCAATTTCGTGACGAAAATTATACGCATTTTTTAACTGCCTTTGAAACGTACGGAAAATCTTTTTTATTCATACGAATCGTTGCAAAAGTTCTGTCTTTTATTTTGTGTTTCTAGCAGTAAACGGAATTTTGGAACGTTCCGAATAAATAATAAAAGATTTTCCGTATGTTTCAAATGCGGTTAAAAAATGCGTATAATTTTCGTCACGAAATTGATATCATAAATTTTGTGTTTCTAGTTCAGCTTTCGTCACTCGAAAATTTTACCTCAAAGAGGTGTTTTATTTGATATCAATTATTTTGGGGTAGCAAATTTAAAATCGACGAAAATACAAACAATAATCTAAATGTTTTATTTTTCTCAAGTAAATTGCCAAATTTTTTATCTAAATCTAAATTATGTATTAAAAACGATGTGTCTATTGAAACATATAGTTTTTCGAATACGGAAGAAAGCGAAAAAGAATGATCATTTCCTTTGTATTCGAAAAAAAAAAAAGATATGAGACGTGATAAAAACTTATCAACTTGGTACCAACTTGGATATAATAAACAACTGTCTTCGTCTGATAGTCTCGTAGTTTTTATACCCGAGCGCACTTGTGCTCAAGGGTATATTAATTTTGTTCACATAACGGTTGTTTGTAACAGCCAAAACGAATCGAGATAGATATAGACAAATGTAT
>NW_016157427.1:162109-170443 GCF_001687245.7 Rhagoletis zephyria | reverse complement strand
GTGGGAACGAGCAGGAGTAGTGGGAGTAAGCAGAACTCGTTAGTCAGTTGAACTCTAGCCGTGGACGTAGACACAACGACCGCTCTTCACTTCGCCGTTCGACTTTTTTAAGTTTCGCTGACAACTACTTGTTAATTATATTCACTTCTTTTATTTTCCCGAGAATTCGTATTTGTAATTTCTTTTGAACTTTTAATATTACTTTGAATTGAAATCAATTATTACTCTTAAAATAAACACTGAAATAAAATAAAACCATAACGTGGGCTCGTCCGGGAATTCCTCGTTTCAAAAGAAGCCCAGTTGTTGTTAGTGCTAAAGAAACTTAAATGAGCGGTCGCAGAAGAATAAACTTGCAAAACAGTAACCGCGAAGCGGACTTCGACGTCACTATGCCGAATTCTACGCGACTGGAGGAGAGAGAAGGAGGCGGTACGAGTACAGCAAAAATTAATTTTAATGATATCGAAGGAATAATTAAAAAATTCACCGGTGACGAAACTATGAGTGTGAAGGTATGGCTTCAAGATTTTGAGAGCTATGCCGAAACTTTTCGTTGGTCTGATTTACAACGCTACATATTTTGTAAAAGATCTCTTAGCGGTACGGCAAAACTGTACATTGAATGTGAAGCCAAACCTCGCTCATATTCTGAGTTGAAATCTTCACTATATGCGGAGTTTAAGCCAAGAATTAACGCAGCTGACGTGCATAGCAAAATGGCAACAACAAAAAAGAGTCACGACGAAAGCTGCCGCGAATACTTGTACAAAATGATTGACATAGCCTCACAAGCAGAAGTGGACGTTGCTTCAATTATAAGTTATGTCATACGGGGGTATAAACGATACGGGCAGCGGTAAAGCGATTTTGTACGGGGCAAATTCCATAAACGAATTCAAGGAAAAGCTAATAATATATGAAAAACTAAAAAAGAGTGAGAGCCAACCAAAAGAGAAAACGCGGGTTGCGCACGACCGAAGTGTGGACAAAAGCAAAACGATGCAGTCAAGACCTAAAGCACGTTATTGTTTTAATTGCGGTTCGAGCGAACATGAGTTCCATATGTGTCCTCAAAAAGAGAAAGGTCCAAAGTGCTTCGGATGCAATGACTTCGGGCATAAGCGTAACGACTGTCCAAAAGCAACAAAGTCATCTTTGGTAAATGTCGTTTCGGTCAACAATATGTGTGTTCCAGTCAAGGTCAACAGGGTCGTCATCGACAGTTTGCTGGACACTGGAAGCGACATTTGCGTGATCAAAGAGTCTGTAGTTAAAATACATAAACCGATGTCTTTTAACAGAAGCAAATCAATATCCGTGGCTGGGTTGGGTTCTAAGGTGTGCACTAAAGGTGTCTGCAAACTCAACATGGAAATAAATGGCGAGACCTACAATGACGTTGAAACTCATATCGTGAACGATAGCTGTATGAAATATAATCTTTTATTGGGTGCCAACGTAATTCGACAGGCAGTAGTAAAAATAGATGCCGGCAAGTTGACGATGGTGAAAAAGTTAGGTGAATCTAAAGAATGCATTCGCGATGAAGATAGGTCATGTTTCTTAGCCGACATCGAACTTGAAGCGGTAGATAGCGAACTTGATTTTTCTAGAGCATGCGACAAATCCGTGGTAAACGAGATTCGCAAGGTGGTTAAAGAATATTCACCAGCAGCGCCTAAGCAATTACCCGTTCTAATGAAAATCATCCCATTGGACGAAGTACCGGTCTTTCAGAGACCGCGGCGATTCCCACCCTACGAGCAAAAGATCATTGATGAGCAAGTACGAGAATGGCTGCAAAAAGAGAATATCACAGAAAGTTCATCCGATTACGCTAGTCCAGTGGTTCTCGTAAAAAAGAAGGACGGATCGCACCGTTTGTGTATAGATTTCCGCGAGCTAAATAAAAGAATTAGGCGTGACCACTATCCGCTTCCCATAATTGAGGACCAATTGGACAAGCTGCAAGGAGCATTTGGATTTTTTCACGTGGAGATAGAACCGGCCAGTCGAAAGTACACTGCTTTCGTTACGCAAAAGGGGCAGTACGAATTTCAGCGCGTGCCCTTTGGGTTATGTAATTCGCCAAGCGTATTCCAGCGTTACATAAACTACGTTTTCAGAAAATTAATAAATGAAAATATCGTTATCGTTTACATCGACGATTTGATTATACCCGCTAAAACAATAGAGGAAGGGTTGCAGCGGTTGAAGATGGTTTTAAAATGCGCCGTACCAAATGGCCGAAAATTTTTAAAATCGAACAATAACCACGCCCACATCCCATATAACGGTAATTTAGAGAAATACAAAATCTTCGATAAATCAGTAAATATGAAAGCTAATTTATTCAAAATTGATGCTTGCAACAATTCTTAACCAAGAAATATGCTTGTGATAAAATATTGGAAAATAGGCGTGGCACTGCCCACTTATGTTCACATATATGTATCTCGGTAACCGTTCTACCAATTTGTACCAAACTCGGTGTGGTTATTGTGCTTGCCACATAAAAGCAAAACGTTGAAAATTATTGAAAGCGGACTAAAATTGAGGCCGCTTTTCATATAACGGTAAATTCCAGAACTGCTTTAAACTTCAAAATTTCGAAATCTACGGACTCCAATTTACTCATGTAGCGCTTACCATGTAGCGGTAGCTTTCAGTAAGGTGAAAAACATATATTTAATACGTGCGCCGGGTATTTAATGTTCCGCTCTGCCCGAACTTAGACTTTCTTACTTGTTTTTTGTTAAGATTTCTACCGGGTGTGGGGCACACACATGTGCTTTTTTTAAGAAGTTTTACTTCTATCACGTGTACGGTGTTGCACTCGTGCTATTAAACTAATGCTTTTTTCTCAAGTAGTTTTGCTCAGTGGCAATTTATACATATGTATGTAAGTAGTAGCGGCACATTGGGTGAACTAAATGCATTTATACATACATATTTATGTGCTACTGTAGGTAATATTGTATGCGTCTTCCCAGGTAGGCTAAGTGCGGGTGATAAACCCATGTAGCATAGTTAAATACTGTGTACATACATACCTGCAATTAAAAAGGGGGAAAAATGTTACAATTTCAGCATGTAACTGAAAAAAAACTCTAAAATACACATAAATTGTGGTTTCCAAGCCATGTACGAAGTGATTAGCACAGCTGCATCTTTCAACTTGTCAACTCGCGGGAAATTTCCCGATTTGCAGGGAATTTCGGTTTAAGTGGCAATCGGGGAATGGGAAATTTTTTTCGGGGAACTGAGTATGTTATTTTTATATCTTATAATAATAATAGATTGGCGCTTAAATGTTAGTGTTTGGCAGAGCTTCTCCACCTTTTATATCTTAGGTTAGGTTAGGTTGAAGTGGCTGCTAGGCCCAGACGGCGCCAGCACACTTAGGCCCGATNGAGGTTTTGGGCTAGATTTGTGGAAACCTAGAATAAAATCGACGGACCAGTTTTCGAGAAAATGCCCGAAATGTATAGTTTCAGCAGCCCGATTTTTAGTTTTAAGGCGAAAACGTTATGACATATTTATATTTAATAAACACAAAAGATAGCGTTAGATAGCTTGTTTGAAGGCCCTTCTACTAATATCCACATCAATGACATTGACTGAGTAGTGCGGCCTCAGTGGTAGTTTAAAAAATTGTCTTTTTTCGAATTTCAGGCAGCAGCCACGCCCACAAAGGCATGCGAATCGTGGAACAAAACCTTCTTAGTTTTTTTTGTACTTTAATTCCTGAAAGTTTGAGCAAAATTAAATGAAGGTACGTACAGACGCCATATATGTACATACCAAAGCATCTCGTAGTGGAGACACGAACCAAAACACATTTACCTCTATATCCAACTAGCAGCCGGAACTTTATGTATAAGGTATCGTTTGAAAGGTATTGGCCTGTAGAATATTACTATATATGTTGGGTGTACCCACATGCCCTCTTAAACCGGCAAAAGCCAAAAAACGTTTTTGGTTTCGCAACACTTTAGCCTAATTTTTAAGAATCCGGTTAATCGTTTATGAACCTTGAATACATTTTCTGGACACGCTCTGCAAGACCAACGATATCTCAAACATGTTGATTGGACGTCTGGATAAAAACTTCCAAATCTCGTGTATATAAAATAGAGGGCTGCAAAGTCCCCAGCTAAACTGCACTTCTCACATTCAATCGAAAAATAGGAACACATTTTTGCGGTACCTAAAAAAAAAGATACAAAAGTAGAGAATATCCCAAATGAGCGTACCTGAACGATGTTATTCGACAGCGCTCTCCTTCACCAAATACGTGTTCCGCTATGCTCACATACTTAAGTATCAATAAACCTGAACGTAGTATTTGGAAACTTCTCATAGGAAGGTCAAACTGCACGTGAAATTTTAGGTTCTCTTTATGGATTTGTATTCTACTTATATATAACACGCGAAGAAATTTTTTTTTAATGTGATCAGCTTTGCGTTCGTTTGATTTCCAAAAATGAGGCGTGATATTAAAGCGCTTGGCCTGTAGATGTGTACTAAGGCTTATTTTTTTTAAGTGTTGCCACCTGTTACTAAAATTAATAAATAAGTTAGATCAGTTATTAAAGTATGGGTATTACTATAAATTGGTTTGAAAAGGCTCCATTTCTAATAGATATGTAGGATTGTTGCCACCCGTTTAGAACGTCATATTCAAATAAATTAAGGCAGTGCGGCAAATGAAATACACACATATTTATGCATTAAAATATGGGTGTTCGAATACGTGAAGCAATTTTTTGTGAAGGAGATCAGATCTGCACAGTTCTTTCGAATTAAAAAAAAATTATATGTCAAATTAAGGACCTAGGTTTTATTTTTAGAAGTAAGAACTTTTTTAGAGGTACAGGGTGAATTGATGCAATTAAAAAACCTTAAAAAATATCGATAGCAAACTTCGTTGCAAATTTAGATAACAAAATCGATAATAATATTGGTAGCACAATCGTTAAGAAATTTTATAAAAATATCGATAACAAAATCGATAAATAATTGATGACAAAATCTATAACAAAAATCGATAAAAATATCGATAACAAAATCGATAAATTGTCGATATCAAAATCGATGAATAGTCGATAACAAAATCGGCAACGAAATCGATAAATTATCGATAACAAAGTCGATAAAATTATCGAAAACAAATTCGATAACAACCCCGATAAAAATATCGATTATTATATCGATAAGTCCCAAGAACCCCGAAAATCTCTATATTGTATTGGCAACCCTACTAAAAATATTACCTCTTGATAAAAGTGCACTGAAATGCCTTTTGGTTCTATAAAAGCGTTGCAAAATTTTACGCCACTTAAATATTTTATTCACTTTGTTTTCAGACAGATGGCAACACTATGTAAAAATTTGCATTTATTTCCGAATGCGGTAAAGCTGACCTTCAAAATTGCGTTTCATTATTTAAATTTGATGTAGTATGAGGGTAGATATGACATAAAAATACCTTAAAGAAACTCATATGTATGTATGTATGTACATATATACCTGTATATATATAAAAAACATATAAAAAGAAACGTAAATATATTTTATGTGCACGAGACATATCCATATTTCTTACATATAAATTATGCTCTCAAACTAAATCTTCTTAAAATACTTGAAAACTTCACATGAAGGAACCTTTTACTTGCGGAAGTTTCACAACGTAGTACTCCTCTTTTATGTACCTCACTTTGTCGGAACATATTTTTGTCGAGTACTTCACTTAGTTACTCGACGCTTAGCGACAATACTTCTCTTCACTATCCGCGCTCTCAGTGAGAGGAAGAGAAGGAAGCGTATTCGCTAGAAAACTTCAATGTGAAGCCAAATATCTTCCGATGCAGACCTCTAATATATAAGCGAGTCATTTCAGCATGCTACTGTGGCTGCTTTCGTCACTCGCGCGCACTGCCACACAGTGTATCATTTCCATATTCTAGAAAAGATTAATTATATTATTTTATGTCGCCAAATTTCAAAACAACGTCAAAAATGTTTTTAGAAATGCCTGATAAAGACGAAACAATAACAACTAAAAAATTTAAATCAAAGTATATGGCGGAACGGGGTTTGATTTGGAAAATTACTGAGCAATAATATTTAAACTTGTATATTTGAGACTGAATCTCAATGTTTAATTTGTCGGTGTTATGTGATTTGTGCAACAATTGCTAAAATATCATTTTGGTCTTATTTTTTAGGTATGATGTTTTTAATGAATATACATTTTTGGGAATTTAGTAAACTAGTAGTAACCTAATACTCAGTTATTTCATGTTAAAGTAAAACGATGTTGACTTAGACTTATTTTTAGCAAATTATTATTTTTATTAGACCCGAACACTCGTTATCCGCCACTATTCGATAAAGTTTGTATCTCAGTTTATTTGCCACTCCTCTTAGACTTTAAACAACACAATTTTAGCTGCTGGAAAGTGCAGGTTTTGATGAAATTTTCTTTTTTCTGGCCTACTGGGAATTTCATTTTCTTCGAGTAATTCATTTGCATTTTATCTCGACCGAGNTTTGCATTTTATCTCGACCGAGACAAATTCTTGTATTTTTGCTTTGAATATATAGATTCATTACATTTCCAATGGTATCCCATTTTTGTAAATAGAGCAAGAAATATTGAACTTATAACGGAATTTTGTTGACCGAACTTGACTTTTTTATGAATATTTTCTACGCCTATAATTAAAAAAATATATATATATTTTTAGGTCCATTTCTGTCAGTTTATAATTCCTTGTTATAGGGAAATTCTAAATATTAATTTTGGGCATTTTAGCCTTTGTAGTTAGTTAAATATTTCAGTTTTTGCATTTTTAAAAATTGCAGTTATATAATAGGGTGGCGTGACAGTAACTATAAATTACCAATTTTTTTGTAAAAAGCTTCACCTGACTTATTAACGTACCTTGTGCAAAATTTCATTAATCTATCTTCAATAGTTTTCGAATTACAGACTGTGTGCCGTGCGCTGTGATACAAACAAATAAAAATGTACAAGATATAGTACATTTAGCTTGACAAAGCTAAATGTTTTAAAAAAAAATTTTATATTTCTTATAAATTAATTATGACCGATGGTATCGATAGTGTTCCTAAATACTATTGGCAAATATCGATAGTCACTACTATCGATAGTTTTCCACCTGATAAAACTACAAATTTTGAAATGCAGTGCAAAAACATACATTTATATCCATAAGAATATACAGACTCCTTTTTCTCAACGCGCGGATTTTATTTTTACCTTACAAATTTTTCTTAAGGAGAGAGGAACTAAAATTTTTCAGAAAAATTTTGCGAAAAAATTATTCGTAACCCGAAGTTTAATGTTCCAATTCAAGTATCTGAAATTGCAGATTTTAGAAGTTTGTGAAGTATTTTTAGTTCATTGTCTTGTTTATACAATTCAATTTTAATGTTCCAATTCAAATATCTGACATTGCAGATTTTAACAGTTTTTAAAGTATTTTTAGTTCATTGTCTTATTTATACATACAAGTATATGCATACATATAAGTGCCGTAGCAATGAATTCGAAATATATGCACGTTATTTTGGGTTTAAAAGTTTTTTTCAGCACTTAAATTTATAAAATCCGTTGTGTTTATTAAAATTGCGGAAAATGTAAAAACAACTTTACGCCAATAAATCTTCTTCTTCTTTATTGGTGCTGTAACCGCCTAAGCGATTTTGGCCGAGTCTGTGCTAAGTGACGCCAATTGGAAATGCCAAGTAAAGCCAAGTCCTTCTCCACCTGGTCTTTCCAACGCAGAGGAGGCCTTCCTCTTCCTCTGTTACCAGCATCATGGCCCGCGTTGAATATTTTCAGAGCAGGTGCGTTTCTGTCCATTCGAACGACATGGCCAAGCCAGCGGAGCCGCTGAATTTTAATTCGCTCCACTATGTCTATATCGTTGTAAAGCTCATACAGCTCATCTTTAAATCGTCTGCGATATTCGCCATCACCAACGCGTAAAGGTCCGTAAATCTTTCGCAGAATCTTTCTCTCGAAAACTCCAAGAGCCGCCTCATCAGATTGTTTCATTGTCCATGCTTCCGCGCCATACACCAGCACAGGCATGATGAGTGACTTATAGAGTGTGATCTTTGTACGACGAGAGAGGACTTTACTTCTCAATTGCCTACTCAGCCCAAAGTAGCACTTGTTGGCAAGAGTGATTCTCCGTTGGATTTCAAGGCTGACATTATTATTGGTGTTAATGCTGGTTCCCAAATAAACGAAGTCGTCTACTTTTTCAAACTTGTAACTGTCAACAGTGACGT
>NW_016157427.1:158928-161383 GCF_001687245.7 Rhagoletis zephyria | reverse complement strand
TAAGCGTGAAGCCTTGCGACGTCTACTACAGTTGCCACGTAAAGGAGCGCAAATTCGGTGTTGGATTCGTGGTAGGAGAGAGACTCCGTCGCCGAGTACTGGCGTTCACCCCGGTGGACGAACGTCTAGCCGCACTCCGCATCAAAGCTAGATTCTTCAACATCTCGCTCATCTGCGCCCATGCCCCTACGGAAGAGAAGGTTGAGGCGTCCAAGGATCTCTTCTACGTCAATAAATGCCCATCTTAAAAAAAAAAATTGCTCTTAATTTTGGCTACTATTTGTATTCGGGCATGTGCTGCAAATCGTACGATTTGAAATTGGGGCGTTTTGCAAAATATTTTTTTATATAATTAATGCAAGTAATAAATATTTCAAATAAAAACTGCTAGAAACACTAAATGACGTCATATTCTTCTTTGTCGGGCCAAATTGTTGCCCTTTTGTTAAGAAATCTCCAAAATAAGTTTTGTAAATCGCACCGTTTCAAATCGTAAGATTTGTAGCACATGCATGGATCGGGGCCGTTTTAGCTCCAAACGAAATTTTTTTCTGGCAATCAGGATTAAGGCGTCTTCTCTAGGCATTTGAATAAATGATTTCACTTGATTTAAAGTGCAATGCGCAAACCTTTGATGGTGCAGTCAGTTGAACACCACACGCATTCATCGATTCCCTTTTCTGCGTATCATCTTTCGGCATAAACAGCAAGAGTCTGGCATTTTTATGCAATTTTTTGTTTGTTTCTCTTTATTTTCTTAAACAATTTATTTTTGGAATTACAATAAACAAATTTTAAATTTGAAATACATTTAGAATGTTGCTACTGACAAATGCGCTAATGCAATGAAAAAGCTGTTGTCAAATAAGCGTATCGAAAATAAATATGTCATATATTGATTTCACTTTGTTTATTAACTATTACACGATGATACAAAAAGAAGGAAGTTTCATTTCAAAGTTTTTGACAAAAAATTAGTTTTTGAAGTTTCATAAATTGTACAAAATTATGAGCCACCGTGCCATATTGATAGCAATCAAACAATACATTAGAGGTTTTAATGTTATGCGTGGGAAATGTTCGGTTATTTGTACATTGATTTCTTGATTGGGAGCGGAGGGGAAAGGTGTGTCACCTAAACTCATTAGACAGAGCACAGTGTTAACTTTAAGAAAAGTTATCCTTCGCCTCCTGCCCCTTCTACAGCCACTCGGGGGTCCATTTCAAAATGGGGTAAAATTAGCATTTTCGCAAAGAAAAATTAAACTCGTTGTAGGCCATCAGCAATATTTTTCGCAAAACTCCTATCCGCGTTGGTGGCCTTCGGCCGTACTAGAAAAAATAACCTCATCAGTCCAACTCGGGTTACGCCATCCAAAGTATTTTTGCGCAAAATCCACCTCCAAATTAAAAAAAAAATTCATAGGTATTTCAAACCGAAGTCTTTGTTTAAATTAAAGCTCAATCCTTTGGCTAGACGTATATGTTAAAATTTTTTGAATATGGTAACGCGTTTGGACACGATAACCCAAAATTATTGTACAAATATCCAATCTAGGGATGTTAATTTTTCGGCTTTTTCCTATTACGGGATTTTCGGGATGGCGTTGTCATAATCCCGGGATGCCGGAATTTAGGATTTAGATATGCATTACTTTTCCACAACTTGCATCGAAAAAATTCCTTCGATGTATGTTGTTTGAGAAGCTCTCCTACCAATAAATAATAAATAAACGGGTTTGAAACCTACTTTTTTATTTAAAGTGGCGTTTTTATTTTTTTTCTCTGACCGCAGGATTTATTTTTAAGGACTTTGTAATTTCCAAAAATTATTAAATAAATTCAATGCAACGTAGAATAAAACAAGTAAGAAAGTCTAAGTTCGGGCGGAGCCGAACATTAAATACCCGGCGCAAATATTAAATATATGATTTTCACCTTTCCGAAAGCTACCGCTACATGGTAAGCCGGGGTGTATCAATTTTGAGTAAATTAGCGTCCTTAAATTTCAAAATATTGACGTTTCAAGCATTTCTAAAATTTACCGTTATATGAAAAGCCATAATTTTAGTCCGATTTCAATAATTTTCATCGTTTTACTTTTATGTAGCAAGCACAATAAAAATACCGAGTTTGGTAAAAATTGGTAGAACGGTTACCGAGATACATATATGTGATCAGAAGTGGGCGGTGCCACACCCATTTTTCAAAATTTTATTATAGACGTATTTCCTGGTAAGGAATTGTTGCAAACATCAATTTTGAATAAATTGGCTTTAATATTTACTGATTTATCGAAGATTTCGTATTTCTCCAAATTACCGTTATATGAGATGTGGGCGTGGTTATTGTCCGATTTTAAAAATTTTCGGGCATTTGGTATCCTGTATAAGGGCAATAACTGTGCCAAGCTTGGAAGAAATCGGTGCAGCGGTTGCCAAGATATACACATGTA
>NW_016157427.1:120399-158729 GCF_001687245.7 Rhagoletis zephyria | reverse complement strand
ATTCTGATCATTTATGTATACATTTGTCTATATCTATCTCGATTCGTTTTGCCTGTTACAAACAACCGTTATGTGAACAAAGTTATAATACCCTTGTGCACAAGTGCGCTCGGGTATAATATGTGTAACAAATGCAATAGGAAATTTGACGTCAATATCGTGATACATATTCCACTTATCAAATTCCTTTAATTTATTTGATTTTTCAAACAGGTGGCAACCCTCCTACATGTAGTTTAGAACCAAAACTCTTTTCAAATACTTTTCGATTGATACCCACATTGTAGTAATTCATTTGAAATAAATGAATTTAATTTTTAAACGGGTGGCAACGCTTGTAAAACACCTCAGTAATATTTTAAATGTTCAATGCGAAGGTTTCTTACGAATCTTTCATTTGACACCCATATATAAATTTTTCAGATAGCTTGCTAATAACTAATTTAAATTTGGCTTTTCCAACAGGTGGCAACCCTTTCCAAAATACTTTCAGACAACAACATTTTTAATTCGCTTGTCATCCATTCTTTAATATAATTTTCAAATAAATAATTCCCTTAATTCAAGTCGAATTTGATTTTTGAAACAGGTGGCAGCCCTCATCCATGAGTATGGAATTGATTTTATATACGTGCATGTATCTATACCAAGTTCCTGTACTCTATAAAAAATATTTTCTGAGATATGATATGCGGTACGAAAATTCCGTTTTATGGGAGGTGCCACGCCCCGCCGTATAATCGAGATAAAATCTATCCTATATTTTAAGTTGGGCTTATGTACAAAATTAATTGGAATCGGTTGAGTAGTTAAAGCGTGAAAGCGTAACAAATAAACAAACTCACTTTCGGATTTATAATATTAGTAAGGATGTCTATAATATTCAGAAAACAAAGGAACTCATTTCTTGTATTTAAAGATAAAATAAATATACTCACATACAATGACGCATGTTTTTCATTCTGTATGCAAAGTTTTTCATTCTAGTTTCCAAAAAACATAAAAAATAAAATCTCTAAAATTTGTGCATAACTCAGGAAAATTCAATAAACTGGCAATTTGCAACTTTTCACAATAAATGAAATGTTTTTGATTCTCATTTTTTCGATAATCTATGTATATATATAAAAATGAAATGTCTTTCGTATGACGGCGATGCCTGACCAAACGGTTGAACCGATTTCAATTCTGTAAAAAGTAGTTTTTTGGACCGTCTGTGTGGAAGGTTTTTCGATTTAAAAAAGTTTGAAATTTTTTGTTTGTTGTTGCCGAAAAATGAAAAATGCCGAGGCGTCATGATTTCACAATTTCATAGAGTTTTCTGTACATTAAATGTCACTTAACTACTAAACGTCTTGACCGGTTTGGTTCATATTTGGAACATACATCAGTACCATGAAAATAACAGCCCGATTCCGCATCACTGACAAGTTCACCACAGTCACTTTCATGACAGCTAGTCATTGTTCGCTATTCCAGCGAATGCATTGGCTATGAAAGCCCAGGAAAAAAAGAAAAAATTGATAAAATGGAAAAATAGAGTGATACACTAGGGCTGGGCATCTCCAAAATGCAACAATTTTTATTCTAATATTTTTCCGCCAATTTTGTATAAAAAAATGGTTTATTCAACAACAAATAACATAAAAATAAAATTCCTAAACTTTGTGCAAAACCCGCACAAAATCATCAAAATTTTCAACTTTTTAATCAGATTTTTTACAAATTTTTTGAGTATGCAATTTTGCAGCCCATTAGATTCTAGTAAAAAAAATGCAAGTTCGGAGTTAGTAAAAAATCGTGTTGATTTTTGAGAATTTTTTTTTTGTTGAAGATGTTTTGCATTTTTTCCATATAAAGTAAAAAATATTGTGTATGGAAGAGACTGCGTGAAAACAAATTGCCAAAAATCAACGGTAATTCCTAGCTACTTAAAACTTGCACTTTATTATAATAAAATTGCGCTACAAATCTGCATACTCAAAAAAATTCTAAAAAATCTGATTAAAAAGTTGAAAATTTTCAGGAAAATTTGCTGCATTTTCGTGAGTTTTGCACAAAGGTTAGGAATCATATTTTTATGTTGTTGTAGTATGAACTATACTTTTATACGAAATTAGCAGAAAAATATTTGAATGAAAATTGTTGCATATATTGAGAAAAATTTGCTGTGCCAATAGTTTGTTCCGGCAGTGTATGTATATATAACCTCTTTCCATTTGATTGCCGTGCGTATTGGATCATTTAAGCAATTCAGCCCTTGTGCTACCTCCTCCCAAAGCAATTGCATATGCCGCAGCTCCTTTGGATTGTTTTTGCCTGCTTGGAACTCCGTTCAAACTTTACGCACCTACATACATTTATATGTAGCACACATATTATTTCAAAAGAAAAGAAAATAAAGAAGTTTTTATCACACTATCAAAATAATAACACATTTTAAGTATTTTTTTACATAAAATATGTAAACAAACTTACTTCTTCTCAGTTGCCATCTGTTTGACTTAACTCACCAGTCAGCTGTTTTGCCTTTCATTGCGTGGTTATTTTAACCCTCGTCCGGGCGCATATTCTTACAACGCTAACCGGGCGCAGAGGTACAATTGTACCTTCATATAGTTTTGATATGAATTTTTACTAGGGGTTTAATTTTTTTATAAAAACTGATACCATTTAATTATTACACGTTATTTTGAACATGTTTAGAAATTTTTTGTAATGACAATTGTTTAAAAAAAAAGTAAAAATAGAAACACAGTAGCCTGCATAGCATGCACTCCGAAAATTGCACGAGTACACCACAACAATTAGTACCCTCTATACATACATATGTATGTACTCAATATTTTTCATACTGGTGGTCATATACACCGCAACCAGTGCTGCCAACTTGGCTCAAACCGTGCCATTTTTGGCCCTATTTTTCATCAAATGGCACTTAATTTTTCAGTTTGGCACAAAGTGCCAAAATGGGACTTTTGAAAAATAGCAATATTTCAATATATTTTTGTGAAATCCTTTGCGTGTACTTCTTTTTCTCAATTAAAATTTTCTAATTTCTAAAGGTTATTCAACTGGTTCACCTTATTTTAGCATTGCACTTTTGTTTTAGAAATGTGGTTCCTTTTTTTAGCTAAATGGGAAGCGTTATAAAGCATGACACCGTTTTTGGCACTTTTATTTTTCTATTTGGCACATTTTGGCACTTTTTTATCCTTAATATGGGGCCACATAGCTAAGGATAGTTGGCAGCCCTGACCGTAACATAAATAATGTGATGTTTATTTGGTTCAGTTTATATTTGCTGCTACTTGCGATCACAATACTGGTTTAGCATCCTACATAATCGACAAAAATCATAACCCCCGGCTTCAGGGAAAAAATCAACGTCGAAAGTTTCTAAAAGATCTCTCCAATCAGCTATGCATGCCTTCAGTTGAATCTCGAAGTGCAAATCGAATGATGATGAGAAGACATTTCCTTCGAAGTGCAATAGAAATGGTACTTGGCCGTCGCGTTGTGGCATCTACAGCAGCATGGCCGTAGCCAGGTAGGGGACGGGGTGCTCGAGCCCCCCCAACTTTCAAATTTTCCATATATATATATAAAATAGTACCCTGAAATGCCAGCTTAATAGGGTCACAAAATTATATAAAAATAATAATAATCTGCTTTTTTCTTCATACCAGATATATGAAGGTACAATTGTACCTATGCGCTCTGACGTGGGTGTAAATTTAACTCGGCCCTATATTTCAGAAAATAGTGGCCCATTTTGTTTTAAATTAAGGGAACATGTGGCGCAACAAAAATGTAGAGATGTCACGAAGATCCAGCCCTCTAAGTTTTCTGGAAAAAAAGTTATTGTAATTTAAAAACACAAAAGTTACAATTGTACCTAGTCGCACGGACGAGGGTTAAAGAGCTTTCAGCTTTTCAGTCATCGAACTAGAATAGCAGGGGAGCTTTCAACTGGCAACGTCTCTGACATGGCAGCACTGACAAGCAACGCTGTCAGTTTTTACAGAATCGGGCTGTAAATATTTCTACCAAAAATTTGCTCGCTAGGTGGCGCTGGGGTCAGGATATTCCTAAAAATTGCATTTACTTGCCGATTTGGCTATGTTATGTTAGCCAATTGAAAAGAGATATTTGGACTAAAAACTTACACGATAGGTGGCCCTGTGGCAGAGATATCCCCAAAAATTACTTTACGCTAAGAGAAGGATAGATATCTACTATATATTTGTGTAAGTATGTATGTATGTACCAGGTTGCAGCCTAAACGGACGGACAGAATCGAACGAAATTTGGACAGAGTATTGCCATGGCACCTGGGCCTATAATAGGGAGAAAAAAATCAGGATTCGACAAGGGGGCGTGGCACCTCCCATAGGCGTGAAATTTTTTATCAGCTATAACTTCGGAACCATAAGCCCCACGAACTTGAAATTTGGTATGCAGTCATATATATGGTAGGTGCTTACAGTATGGTATATATATGTAAATGAGTTTGTAAAAGTGGCCGTGGCACATCCAATAGGCATGGAATATTTGATCAGCTATAAATCCGAAACTATAAGTCATATGAACTAGAAATTTGGTATGCAGTCATATATATGGTAGGTGCTTATAGTAGGGTATATAAATGAGTTTTTAAAAGTGGGCGTGGCCCATCCGAAAGGCGTGGAATATTTTAGCAGCTATAAATCCGAAACTATAAGTCATATGAGCGTGGACCATTTTATCAACTATAACTTGGGAACCATAAGTCCCAGGAACTTGAAATTTGGTATGCAGGCATATCTACGGTAGGCGCTAAAAGGGTATATAAATGAGTTTGCAAAAGGGGGCGTGGCACATCCCATAGGCGTAGGAAATGTTATCAGCTATAACTTCGGAACCATATGTCACGAGAAACTGAAATTTGGTACCCAGACGTATCTATAGTAGATGCCTATAGTGGGGTATATATAAGTGAGTTTGTAAAAGGGGGCGGGGCACGTCCCATGGACATGGAATGTTTTATCAGCTATAACTACGGAACTATAAGTCGCATGAACTTGAAATTTAGTATGCAGCCATTTTAATGGTAGGTACTAATATTAGGGTATATATACGGTGACCATAAATATTCATTCAAAATGAAGGACAATTTTTCAAAAATATACCTACATATATTTACGTAGTATAATAATATCAAAAGAGTATTTATGATTCAAAATTCTTAATACATTTTAAGCTTTGAAAATGAATCACGTTTTCTTCATCGATATTAATCTTTTTTTACATGAATATTTATAAAAGTGTAGTAAAACATATTATAATAACAAAAGCTTTCACGAAAAGTGAAAATCTTTACAAGATTATTTTATAGGCAAATTTTGAGTCGTTCAAAACGAAAACAATACCATTTTTTTTTTTTGTTTTTTGGTACTTTTCGCAGTTATTTATCAAAAATCGACGTCATGAATCGACGTAAACGACGACTTACAAAGGTATTTATGTGCCCTTTACAAAAATATATAATTTGTGCATATTGCGCTGCAGAGCATCTACATTTCTAATTCGAGTTTCATTATCTTTGGCTTAAAATTTACTGTAATGATATATCTTCTTTATCGAATTTTTAAACTAATGAAAAAAATTATCGAATAAAACTGCGTATCTGATTGAAAATCTCACTTTTGGAAAAGGGGGCGTGGCACATCCAATAGGCGTGGAATTTTTTATCAGCTATAACTTCAGAACTATAAGCCCCACGTACTTGAAATTTGGTATGCTGACATATCAATGGTAGGTGCCTATAGGAGGATATATATATACATGAGTTTGTTAAAGGGGGCGTAGCACGTCCCATAGGCGTGGAGAATTGTATCAGCCATAAGTCACATGAAATTGAAATTTTGTTTACGGACGCATTTACGGTAGGTGCTTATATATAAATGGGTTTGTAAAAGGGGGCGTGGCACATCCCATAGTCGTGGAAAATTGTATCATCATCAAAACCATAAATCACATGAAATTGAAATTTTGTTTACGGACGCATTTACGGTAGGTGCTTATATATAAATGGGTTTGTAAAAGGGGGCGTGGCACATCCCATAGTCGTGGAAAATTGTATCATCATCAAAACCATAAATCACATGAAATTGAAATTTTGGTACGCAGACGTATCTATGGTAGGTGCGTATAGTAGGGTATATATAAATAAGTTTGTAAAACGGGGCGTGGCACCTTCCATGGGCGTGGAAATCTGTATCAGCTATAACTTCGGAACCATTAGTCACATGAACTTGAATTTTGGTGTACATATATATCTATGGTAGTTGCTTATAGTAGGCTATATATAAATGAGTTTGTAAAAGGGGGTGTGGTACATCCCACAGGCGTGAAATTTTGTATCAGCTACAACTTCGGAATTATAATTCACAAGAATATGAGCTTTGGTATGAATATATATCCATGGTGCTTTTAGTAAGGTTTGTAAACCTGAGTTTATAAAAGGGAGCGTGGAGCATAGGCGTGGAGTTTTTAATCAGCCCTAAATTGGGAACCATAGTCACATGAACTTGAATTTGGTATGTATATGGGAGGTGTTTAGAGTAAAGTATATATAAATAACTTTGTGAAAGGGGGATAAATATATATTCATCTATTATACCACTTGGATATTTAAAACTGTGTTTTCTTTTAACCTTACAGTCTTTAGACCATTTTGAAATGGAAAGATTAAATCGTTTTTTTGATCCCGCGATGCTGTAAATCAAAAAATGTTCATCATAATGAAAAAAACACCTTCCGAAATAAATATTCGCCGGAAAGGTACAGCTATACTAAAACAGCTCAGCGAATAGGCAGCTGAACGGAATAAACCATAGTAGATTAATTTTCATTTAAAAATTCTATCGTTAACAAGATTTGTGGTACGAAAAATAATGACAAATATATAGTAGTTGAAGCACGATAAAGCTAAAAGTTTGGTTCATAAGGATGCCTTAATTTAAACAGAAAGAAAATAGTGTGTCTCCTTTAATTTTTGTTGTACTGAATATTTGTACTACTGTTTTATATTTTCATTTGTTTACCCCGAACGACGTCGGGTGCTCTGCTAGTATACAAATAAAAACAGTGAACCAAATAAAACCTGGGACGCGACATTTTAGCAAGTTTTTGCTATTTTTCTTTAGTTTATTAAATGTTTACTTAACAAACATCATATAAACTTAAAGTTCAGACTTTATGCATAAATTATGACAATTTTGCAAAGTTCTATCGTAATTTCTAATAGCGTTTTCTTTTCTCGAAAAAAGGCTGCACTTATTCTGCCTTGTGCAGGCGCTGTCAAATTTTCATGTTCTCTTCTCAGCTCGTGTTCTTTTCTCAGCAGGTTGCGCTCTGATCCGGCAAAAGTGCTGCCTTTTCTGCCCTCAAATAAACGTGAGGGTGAGAGTTCCACGGTTGACGGCTGACAAGCTCTTCGCGAGAAGCACATTACTTTACATTTATTAAGATATAGAGGCATAAGATTTACTTTACACCAGTAAGTCAGGCTGTTTAAGTCTGATTGTAGCAAGACCTTTACATCATCTGCTTACATTAAAATTTTGGAAAATTGTATATCTGTAGGAACATCGTTTATAAAAAGGAAGAGCAGAAACGGGCCTAGGTGGCTGGTCAGGGCCATAACTAAAGGACTGCTTTAAGGATTTCAGATAAACTACTACATCATCGGGAAATATAACTGGGATATTTATTGAGTTAGTTGGACATAGTTTAAAATGATAGTCAATGTTAGCATGTGAGTTAATGGAATAATTGGATTTCAAAAACTGAGCGAGCATGTTAGAAGCTCTTTGATTATCACTAGAGACGGTATTTTGATATTTCATGGCGGAAGGAAACCCACGTACATTTTGCTTGGAGTTTAGGAAATCATAAAATGATTTGGGGTTATATATTATACGCCGTTTGATTTTACACAAGTAAGCTTTATAACACTTTTTGTTTAATTCAAAAAACTTATGACGCAAAAGTGAGTATTTTACATAGTATGAGTGTAAACCGGTTTTTGAGTAATCTAAAATAACGTGACTTTATGTAGTTCAAATTTCTCAGTTCTTTAGTGAACCATAACTGTGTTTGTTCTTCAGAAACACACTGGCGTTTACAGGCATATACTTTTCAAATAATTTATGTACAGTAAAATTAAAATGTGTAACGCTTTGCCCAACTTTTTTTTATATACAGGCCACGACTATTTAGACAATTCTTTAATCAGTTTTTTAAAGTTGGTTTTCGAAAAATCAAAGCGAATATTTGGTTCGTATATTTAAATACCGCAATTTCGACCATCGTTTATGATTTTATTTATTTATTTATTTATTCTTTCAATAGTAATCTAGCTCAATAAAGTTGCTTACAGACTAAATAGAGATAAAATATATCATACATTAAATCTAGCTTCATTTAACAGTAGTTTGAAAGCGGACTTAGACATAGAAACATCTATGGCTAAATAATTTGAGAGAACATTAAATTCTTTCAACTTTTTAATAATTGGAGCATTAGAAGCATATTTCGTAAGATATCTCAATAGCAGGGTGGTAGACATCTTCGGGCAAAACTAGCAGGTCACACTTATTTACAGCGGGCTTAGATGCATCATCAATATAAACCAGATCTAATACTTTGCCAAACTTATTGCGAAGTACGTTAACTTGATTTAGGCAGAGTTCAGCCAACTCCTCTAAAAATACGTTGTGGCACGCACTAGACGAGGAAGGTACGATATCATTGTCAATGATGTTCCATGATATATTTGGTAAATTAAGGTCACCCAACACAATCATTGAATCAGAGGGTTTAATCATTAAAATAACTGATTTCAGTAAAGAGACATGTTGTGTATACACTGATAAGTCAGATCGGGGAGGAAATAGCATAGAGCTAAGTAAGTAAGCCCTCTTCCAACCTGCGAATGCATTTGAATTCTGCAGATGCAATATGCGGAAGACTAACTTCGCGAGATGGCATTGAAGAGTTTACGGCAAAGAGTACGCCACGCCATTTCTGTCAACCCGATCTTTTCTGTAGATATGATAATTATTTGAAAGAATCTCTAAATTGAAAATGTGAGGTTTGAGCCAAGTTTCAGTGAAAGAAATTATATTAAAATTGCATTCAAGGCCATTAAGATATAAGTTCGTTAATTTATTATTTAAGTCCCTTACGTTTCGATAATACATACTTAAAGCAGATTTAGTAATCAGTTTTTTGATTCAGTGTTATGACGGGGAATATTAGCTAAGTTATTTAAATTTTTGGGCCTATATTCGAATTCACGAACGAAAGCTCCGGGGTGCCAAAAAGAACTACTAAGCAGCGCATTAAAATTATCTAAATTTACGTCAATTTTAAATGCAGCAATATTTCTTTCGTATTTAAAATTAAATTTCCTGATGCTTAAGTCGACAGTTTTAATTTTTGATGAGATATAAAACTTTATATCGTCTTCGGAAGTGTCTCTCGAAAATCTAGAGACAAAGATTGACTTCTTTGGCGGAGCCACAACTAGTTTCTTGTATCAGACTGAAGGACCGGCGGAAGGGGTTGAGTTACTGCGTTACTAGTTGAGGATAGGGAAGGCGGTGGAAGGTTTGAAGACGATGCCACCGCTTCAATGGGGGAAGGGGAGGATACTTCAGGCTCGTTATTATTCGAAGCAGATTTCGTTACACGCTCTTTTGAGGCTGAGGAACAGTTTTTTTTTTACTACATACCAAAATTTTGTCTAAAGAAGACGATTAAAAAGTTATAGCATTTTCATTTCTCAAAAAAAGTTCTGCCCTTTTATATGGAACTCTTGCTTTGCGTTGTCTTGAAACCTAAGAAAATAAAGCGTTCTTTATATGAGAATGAAACAGTGCTGCCTTTTCTGCCCTCAAATAAACGTGAGGGTGAGAGTTGCACGATTGATTTTTAATTTACGCTTGTAAAAATACAATTATTTTCCGTATCAGAAATAACTGTTTTGCTATAAAATTATAAAAGACTTACAGGCCAAGTGAATAATTCATCTTTATTAAGTTCTATAAATAAATTGTGATGGAGTAGTATAATTTCTGTTTCATTCTCATATAAAGAACGCTTTATTTTCTTAGGTTCCAAGACAACGCAAAGCAAGAGTTCCATATAAAAGGGCAGAACTTTTTTTGAGAAATGAAAATGCTATAACTTTTTAATCGTCTTCTTTAGACAAAATTTTGGTATGTAGTAAAAAAAAAACTGTTCCTCAGCCTCAAAAGAGCGTGTAACGAAATCTGCTTCGAATAATAACGAGCCTGAAGTATCCTCCCCTTCCCCCATTGAAGCGGTGGCATCGTCTTCAAACCTTCCACCGCCTTCCCTATCCTCAACTAGTAACGCAGTAACTCAACCCCTTCCGCCGGTCCTTCAGTCTGATACAAGAAACTAGTTGTGGCTCCGCCAAAGAAGTCAATCTTTGTCTCTAGATTTTCGAGAGACACTTCCGAAGACGATATAAAGTTTTATATCTCATCAAAAATTAAAACTGTCGACTTAAGCATCAGGAAATTTAATTTTAAATACGAAAGAAATATTGCTGCATTTAAAATTGACGTAAATTTAGATAATTTTAATGCGCTGCTTAGTAGTTCTTTTTGGCACCCCGGAGCTTTCGTTCGTGAATTCGAATATAGGCCCAAAAATTTAAATAACTTAGCTAATATTCCCCGTCATAACACTGAATCAAAAAACTGATTACTAAATCTGCTTTAAGTATGTATTATCGAAACGTAAGGGACTTAAATAATAAATTAACGAACTTATATCTTAATGGCCTTGAATGCAATTTTAATATAATTTCTTTCACTGAAACTTGGCTCAAACCTCACATTTTCAATTTAGAGATTCTTTCAAATAATTATCATATCTACAGAAAAGATCGTGTGGACAGAAACGGCGTGGCGCACTCTTTGCCGTAAACTCTTCAATGCCATCTCTCGAAGTTAGTCTTCCGCATATTGAATCTGCAGAATTCAAATGCATTCGCAGGTTGGAAGAGGGCTTACTTACTTAGCTCTATGCTATTTCCTCCCCGATCTGACTTATCAGTGTATACACAACATGTCTCTTTACTGAAATCAGTTATTTTAATGATTAAACCCTCTGATTCAATGATTGTGTTTACCAAATATATCATGGAACATCATTGACAATGATATCGTACCTTTCTCGTCTAGTGCGTGCCACAACGTATTTTTAGAGGAGTTGGCTGAACTCTGCCTAAATCAAGTTAACGTACTTCGCAATAAGTTTGGCAAAGTATTAGATCTGGTTTATATTGATGATGCATCTAAGCCCGCTGTAAATAAGTGTGACCTGCTAGTTTTGCCCGAAGATGTCTACCACCCTGCTATTGAGATATCTTACGAAATATGCTTCTAATGCTCCAATTATTAAAAAGTTGAAAGAATTTAATGTTCTCTCAAATTAATTAGCCATAGATGTTTCTATGTCTAAGTCCGCTTTCAAACTACTGTTAAATGAAGCTAGATTTAATGTATGATATATTTTATCTCTATGTAGTAAGCAACTTTATTGAGCTAGATTACTATTGAAAGAATAAGTAAATAAATAAATAAAATCATAAACGATGGTCGAAATTGCAGTATTTAAATATACGAACCAAATATTCGCTTTGATTTTTCGAAAGCCAACTTTAAAAAACTGATTAAAGAATTGTCTAAATAGTCGTGGCCTGTATATAAAGAAAAAGTTGGGCAAAGCATTACACATTTTAATTTTACTGTACATAAATTATTTGAAAAGTATATGCCTGTAAACGCCAGTGTGTTCCTGAAGAACAAACACAGTTATGGTTCACTAAAGAACTGAGAAATTTGAACTACATAAAGTCACGTTATTTTAGATTACTCAAAAACCGGTTTACACTTATACTATGTAAAATACTCACTTTTGCGTCATAAGTTTTTTGAATTAAACAAAAAGTGTTATAAAGCTTACTTGTGTAAAATCAAACGGCGTATAATATATAACCCCAAATCATTTTATGATTTCCTAAACTCCAAGCAAAATATACGTGGGTTTCCTTCCGCCATGAAATATCAAAATACCGTCTCTAGTGATAATCAAAGAGTTTCTAACATGCTCGCTCAGTTTTTGAAATCCAGTTATTCCATTAACTCACATGCTAACATTGACTATCATTTTAAACTATGTCCAACTAACTCAATAAATATCCCAGTTATATTTCCCGATGATGTAGTAGTTTATCTGAAATCCTTAAAGCAGTCCTTTAGTTATGGCCCTGAACAGATCCCTACTTGTATTCTTACAAATTGTGCTGATTATCTCTATGATCCGTTAACAGCGTTATTTAATTTGTCTGTTAAAGAGGGCGTTTTCCAACTATATGGAAGGAATTGTTCATAACGCCGTTACAAAGAGCAGTAGCAGAGAACTACCGGGGCATAGCTAAGCTTTCTGCAATTCCTAAATTATTTAAAGCAATTATAACAAATCAGTTGACGCATTTTATCTCTTCTAGCATTTCATACAGTCAACATGGATTTTGCAAGGGCAAGTCAACTTCTACAAATTTACTTGAATTAACATCTTATATCTTAAAAGCATTTAGTGGAAGTAAAACTGTTTATGTTATATTTATATACCGACTTCATTTAAGCATTTGACAAAGTGGGCCTCTCGTTGCTCATCTATAAACTTGATCTTCTTGGTCTTCCACCTAATTTTCTACGTTGGATCTCTTCATACCTCTATGATAGATCACAAAGGGTATAGTTTAAAAATACTATCTCCGACGTCATTGATGTTACTTCAGGAGTCCCTCAAGGAAGCCACCTAGGCCCGTTTCTGCTCTTCCTTTTTATAAACGATGTTCCTACAAATATACAATTTTCCAAAATTTTAATGTAAGCAGATGATGTAAAGGTCTTGCTACAATCAGACTTAAACAGCCTGGCTTACTGGTGTAAAGTAAATCTTATGCCTCTATATCTTAATAAATGTAAAGTAATGTGCTTCTCGCGAAGAGCTGTTCAGCCCTCTTCTTATAAAATAGGTAACCATAACCTGGAACAGGTATACATTTTTGTCGACCTTGTTATCACAATGGATCCTAAGCTTAATTTTAATCTTTACATTAATGTGACAGTCAAGAAGGCTAAAGGTGTACTTGCATTTGTGAAACGATGGTCAAAAGAATTTTGTTACCCTGTTTACAACATTAGTTAGACCGATTCTGGAATACGGTTCGGTGGTTTGGAATCCAAGGTATCAAATTTACTCAGGCAAGATAGAATCAATTAAAATACAATTCTTACTTTTTGCTTTCAGAAATTTCCGTTGGGATTCTCAATATAACCTTCCGCTTATACGAGTCGCTTAAAACTTATTAATCTTCCTACACTTGCCAGTCGCAGGTAAATGCTTGGTACAATTTTACTGATAGGCTCAACTTAAAGTCCGGTACTTCTAAGTGAATGTAGACGTAATGTTCCCTCCCGGGTATCAAGACACTTTTGTCCCCTATTTCTGAATGCTTGTAAAACTAATTTTGAATTGCACGACCCACTCCGTTGCTTATGCCTGGATTTTAACTCTCATTCTATCACGTTTGATATATCCCATCCGCTTTTCAGTATTGAGAAAGCGGTACTCTCCTCTCTCAATAAATGAATTATTAACATAAAGACATAAAATCAGCTGATGAATTTAGTTCTGTTGCTGAATAGTTTTAGATCTCGACACTTAACAAACTCCTGCCTATCATGACTCGGCGCAAACATTTAAAATATTGGTTCCGTACGTCATGCGGACTGCGCCTCTCGTGCGGACGGGCGGGAATGGAGGGTAAAACCCGTTGGGATTATTATTATTATCAACATACTTTGTATGGAAAAAAATGCGAAACACCGGAAAAATTCAACAGTAAGTCCTAGGTACTCAATATTACACCTTGTTATACTAAAAGTGAATGGGTTGCAAAACTACTTACCAAAATTTTGACTAAAGATGACAACTCAAAATTTAGAAATTTCGGTAAAACTTTGCAGAATTCTCATAATTTTTGCACAAATTCCGATTTTGGATTTATATGGTGTTTTTTAAGTAATCAGCTATACTTTCATAAAAATAATAAACATTAAATAAAGAAAAATAGCCAAATCTTGCTTAAATGTCGTGTCCCAGTTTCTATTTGGTTCACTTTCAGGGTTGTGAAGTCTGTGATCTGTTTAAACACACACATACAGAAC
This sequence comes from Rhagoletis zephyria, assembly GCF_001687245.7. Taxonomy (NCBI): domain Eukaryota; kingdom Metazoa; phylum Arthropoda; class Insecta; order Diptera; family Tephritidae; genus Rhagoletis; species Rhagoletis zephyria. The sequence goes on along the minus strand of NW_016157427.1, from coordinate 144,408 downwards.
CTGCCAACCCCTCTTCCCGCTCCTCCGCTTCATCCCCTAGCCAAACGAAAAGTGTTCGTTCTTTCAAAAACCGGACTCCTGGCAACTCTGTTCACTTTATATACAACAAGGGTAGGCGGTTGAAGTCTTACCAATAAAAAATTCTATAGTTTTGTCAATTCTTTTGCAGGTCCGGTAAAAGGTAAAACTCAAGGCTAATGTTTCTACAGATAACACGATAAAAAGTAGGTAGTAGTATTTCGTTGAATTGAATTTAAAGACATTTGAAATTAAAAAAACGCCCGTCTTTTAAAAAAAATTTTGACTTTCTAATGTACGCGTTAATCAAAATGCAACATTTTTTTAGGAGTATGTGACCCGTAAAGTATCCAATGCCATTTGGATAACCCATGCCTACCAATTGTTACGGAAAATAGAAGAGTATGTAGGCACTCGAGTTCATATAAAACGGCAACTCAAATTCATTTCAAATGAGAAAACGAATTACAAACGCTGAATACTTATAACTGACTGAACAAATGTGAAAAAATGTGACGTTGAATTTGAATTTTTAATATTAGCACACTAAGCAACTATGCCTCACTCGTGTACTTGTGTACAGTAGCCATAATAGTCCCCCGCGGTCACCAATTGTAGGCACTCGAGTTCATATAAAACGGCAACTCAAATTTATTTCAAATGAGAGAACGAATTACAAACGCTGAATGCTTATAACCATGACAAAAACATAACAAGGTAAAACCATTGAGAGACAGTCTGACGTTTGCCAACAATATAATTTTAAAATCAAAACTCAAACTCACACACACATTCTCATTTTCAATCTCAAACAACAACAATTGTGAACAATTTAATTTTTTTATTTTCAATTTTATATGATTTTAAAATGTTGGCAAACGTCAGAAAAAAATCATGGCCGACGAAATGAGAGAATGAATTTACCTTGTAATGTTTTTATCATGCTTATAACTGACTGAACAAATGTGAAAAAATGTGACGTTGAATTTGAATTTTTAAAATTAGCACACTAAGCAACTATGTCTCACTCGTGTACTTGTGTACAGTAGCCATAAGTCCAAAATATGGTATGTTAAAAGTTTCGCAATATCTCAAACTATCTAATCAGCGACCAGAAATTAGTTTGGAGTAAACTATTCGATTAAACTACAACCGCAATGGGTAGTTATATGTGTGGATTATCACTCCATAGGACCTTGGTTCGATCCCTGGTCGGAGCAATATCTGTATTGAAAAAGTTTTTCTTGCAGCGGTCGCCCGTCGGTACGCAATGGTAACCCTCCGAGTGTATAATTTGGCGGCGTAAGATTGTAGGGCCCTCCATTTGTGTTGTAACGTCAAAACGCACAACACAATACCACAAGATTGTGTAAGCGCCAAAATGTTATTAAACTACAGGTAATCCTTTTATATTTTGGATTCTGACAAGTCAAATGCAAAGGTTTTTGTAAAATGTTTACTTGCATTGCATTTAGTTAGTTATATTCCTTACCTGGCGTTCTTAAGTGAACTAAGAACATCGAGCAAGGTCGATTTTACCGTAATGAGTTATATTTTTATATCTGAATATGTAATGTAACTTTTCCGGAACCATGGATCATCGTGTGGTGGCACAGGCTTTTGAATCTAGAAAAGCAATAACCATAATGTACAAACCATTTGCGTTTCATATTTGTTTTATTTTACGATCGCCGTTATCTGCGAATAGGCAAATAAATATATATCTTTTTATGATCTTTTTCTATCATCACTTATATTTTAGAGACTTTGAAGAGTACGAAAAATCGGCCGTGAACTATCAAACAGACACAATGGAAAAACCACCTTTCAACTACTCACATATAATCGGTATGGCGATGTTGGAGAATGGGCGAGTAACGTTGCAACAAATTTGCGCTTGGATTGAAAAAAAGTTTGCATTTTTTCGCGTAAGAAAAAAATGGAATGTGAGTGCGTATGTTTGAACTAAGTTTATGAAAATTGTAAGATTATAAGGAATTTTAAAATATTTAATTTATTTTATATATGTACTTCAGTTAAGGCTGAGCTAGTCGTTCTTCTGGGTGAGCAGTTAAAGTTGCACGGCTATACTCAATCCCTACTCTTGCTAGCTCGTTCGCACACTCTGGGCAACGTGAGTAAACCATTTGCGAGATGCGGTAACCAATCCGAGTGGAGCCTTGGTTCACAACATAAAGAGAAAGAGGTTCAATGGGGCCACTCCGACTTATTTCGTTTAAGTGCCCACTGAAGTCTGCGTCGATTCATTAGTAAGTAGGTGTGGCTGCAAGCGGGCGTCTTTTTTAGAACAAGCGCCTCGCTATATAACCTGTATCCGTTTAAAGGACTACGATTTAAGAACTTTCACTTGGAATGCGACCGCGACGTCTACCACAGCTGCCATTTGTGGTGGGAGAGAGACTGTGTCGTCGAGTACTGTTGTGGTTGTCGTTCACCGCGGTGGATGAGTATCTAGCCGCAATCCGCATCGAAGCGAGATTCTTCAACACCTGGCTTATTTGTACCCATGTCTCTTTTCTTTATCTTTTTTATGAGCGTTACTCCTGCCACTATATGATAATCGTGCTTGGCGATTTCAATGTCAGGCAGTGTTGCCGTTTAGCCCTTTGGTGGCTAGATACTTCTACCACATACTTTTTTGGCCACATAAATTTAAAATTGCCCCTAGCCCTTTTTTTAGCCTTTTGGAGAATTTATTCATACTTGGCATGAAAAAGTTGTATATACTTAATTTGATATATATTTTTTTCATTTATGAAAGAGATGAATTTTTAAACTAAGAAAGACTGATATATATACATATATGTATTGTATGTACCTTACGTTTTCATACATACATACTGCAAAAGTGTTAGGGCTGTTAACTTATCTATTAACGATTTAAATATAGTTTAAAATAGATAAGTTTACGGCCCTTAATATGCTTAATTTGTTAAATCGATCAAGTCGATTGACCGCGTATGTTCTTGTGATGTCATTGCCGGTGCGACTTCAAAAACTCTTTGAAAATGTTCTGATTGTACCAGCATGCTGGTGTCGTGAGTGGTGAAATTAGCTGAGTCAAAGCCGTGTGTGTGGAGGATAAGGTTCCCGATATTGCAGTTGTGAATTAAAAAAAAAACAATGTTTAACAAAATGGTAGTAAACTTATGAAATTTTGGCTCTAATCATTTCGATCTTTCCTCGACCTCATTTGTAAAGAAATGAATATTGAAGCAGTATGCTGGTAAGTTATATGCTTCGAGTATGATGGTAAAATCACTTGATGGGGCCAGCAAGCTGGTGTCGTATATTTTCCCTTAAATACAAAAGGGTTGTTGGTTGGAAAAATATTTGCTTTTTTCCAGAGTTCATTGTTTTTCTATACCATTACTTATTGAAAATGTTTGCGTGTATGCTTATAGATGTATATGTAAGTAAAAAATTTTAGCTACCATTTTTAGCCACAACGACTTTTTTTAGCTCTTTTTTAGCCTTTTTTTTAAAGGAATTTGGTGACCCCTAAAAATGATTCGCGGCAACACTGATGCCAGGATGAGCATGGAAGATATCTTTGGCCCCACTGTCGATAAACTCAACCTCCACAGCGAAACGTCTAATAACGGGCTGAGGCTGATCGACTTCGCCGGTTCCCGAATCATTGTAGTATGCAGTACTAGGATTCAGTGCAAAAAGATCAGTTAAGCTACATGCCTCTCTCTAAATGGAAAAACGAGAAACCAAAATGGTCATGTTGTGATAGAAGGAAGCATCGACTCCGACCACAATCTTGTTCCAACCAATATAGCCAACTGGCTCTGGCAAAAAAAGTACATCCAACAATGCAAGGAAGGCTCAAGGTCGGAAAGCTGCGATCACAACACACGGCCAATTTAGTTGCCACTCGACTCTCACACTTGCTCAACGAACCGACATATGCGAGCAGTGTAACCACATTTCCCGCCCATTATGTAACGCCGCCGAAGAGGTAGTAGAATTTAGGACTCCGAAAGAACTGGTATGATGAGGAATGTCACGAAGCTGTAGAGAATAACAAACCGCTTACAGGGCCATACTGCGATCGGGTGCCACGCGAGCTATTTAGGCCCATTATAGGGTGTTGAAGGGGGATACACCTTTTTCGCAATAAGAAGAGAAAGGCCGAAATACAGAAGTAACGAGAGCTTGAAACGCTGCGCACAGGAGTATTTGCACAGTATAACCGGCCAAAGTTATTTTGTGTTTTTCTACTCAGTATTAAATAAAACATGAAACTTAATCAAAATAGGGATTTATAGGGTAAAAATGACTAATTACACTTATCGAAGTTACCATAGGTCAACACAGAAAATTTTTCCAGAAAAAGACAAGAACTTGGTTTATGAGTTGGAGTATGTCATTCGTTCTTTCAGACTGGTTCTTAATTGCGAATAACTGCGAATTGTGCAGAATTTTCAGTTGCTAAAGTTTTAATGCTTTTTCAATTGCAATTAAATAAATAACTTAAACGTCAACATTCTCACCGAAGCTGAGTAGAGAGTATTATTTTCCAGTTTCATTGTCCTTCAAAGGATCTCCCGAGGGCTTTAAATTTTAAAGGTATGCAACTCAGGTAAATCTGGGATGGAAACTGTTGACTCTCGAGTGCACTTTTCGGCATTCGTTTTCTTATATTTTTAAGTTATACTAGTTTACCCGGCATTCTCCGCTACACCCTACAAATTTCAAAATGTAATTCTAGCTAAATATATGAAAAATATCTTAATATCAGGGGCTTAATGCAATGCTTATAAATAGGCGATATTCGTTCCTAGCACGTCGGGTGCGCAAAAAAATTTATCGATTGGTTACTAACCCGTGAACCTGAAAACCATCACGGTGCCGTACATTGGATAACCTTACAAATTTTAAAAGTATATTGTTCCTAATTTATTAAGAGTCATGAGAAAAATAATACATACATGGCTTTTCGAGAAAACTGACTTGTATTTGTATTCAATTTTTTTTATAAATTTATAAATTTTACTATGATATTCTCAGTAGATGGACAGAGATTAAGGTCGTATTTTTACCGAAGGCAGTAAACCTGAGCAGATGCCTTTATCTTACAGACCAATTAGCCTCAGCTCCTTTCTACTTAAAGCGTGGAGAAAATCTAGGATCAACACATCAGAGAAGCCAACCTAATGGAACAACCACTGGCTAATAACCAATTTGCCTCTCAACCAGGTAAATCCACTGAGACTGTCATTCATAGCCTTACGAGGAAAATTGAAAAGGCTCTGCAGTCTAAGAACAAAGCCCTTTGCGCCTTCATTGATACTTAAGGGCTTTTGACAATATCATCAAGAATTGGGTGCTTTCCATGCTAAAAACAAGGAAGAGGGGCACGGAGTTGGGAGGCACGAAAGAATCTATTACATCCATAAGGGACTGTGGATATAAACGAACTCATATTTCTACTGAACGACCACGGCTTCGAAACACAAAGCTATGCAGACGATCTGGTGACCTCCGAAACAGGGCTGCATGACGAAACGATCTCCAACCGCAATATGCTCTGCGCATTACACAAAGATGATGAGACACCAAAGGATTATCCATTAATCCTACTAAAACTACTCTGGTTTCGTTTCCCTCGGAGAAAAATTTTATGACGGAATATGCAAATATTTTAAAGGAAGCAAACTACCTTGGGGTGAGGCTGGATAAGACACTCACATGGAACGAATATTTGGATGCAACCGTCAACAAAGCGATGAAACTCGTATTCGCTTGCACGCCCTTTTTAGGAAAAATTAGGGACTCTCGCCCTAAATGTCACCTACTGGCTACTTAACACAGTTGTGAAGCCGTTAGTCACCTACGCATCCTTGGCATGGTGGACTAAGCGACACAAAGAACTGTTAGGACAAAACTAAGTAAACAGTCCCGAATGGTGTGCATTGGCATGACAGGTGCTATGCGGATCTGTTATCCTGATGCATGCAGTGTTTTTGTGGGTATGCCGCCCTTCCCAATCCTAATAGAGAATGTGGCTACCCTTTCGGCACTCAGAATCCTAACTACTCTCGAATTAAAAACCGGAGACCAAGTTTGGTGCACTGACGGATCAAAACTTGAAGATGGAAAAACTAGAGCTGGGTAATTTGGACGCCGAATTTTAAAAGATCGATACCAATGGGCAGCTACTCCACCATTTTCCAAGCGGAGATTCGGGCAACAGAGATATGTAGCAGAGAATGCCTCAGAAGAGGCACAAATTCTAAAAACATTTGCATTATGTCGGACAGTCAGGCTGTCTTGCTAGCGCTGAAGTCTCACACAACTACATCAAAACTAGAGAACGACTGCCTCAGCACCCTAAATGCTCTTGGAATCAAGAACAAAGTATTACTGGCTGAGCGCCGGGCATGAGAACAACGATGGCAATGAGCAGGCGGAACGCCTAGAAAAACACGGAGTTACCCTCAATTTGAATTTTGAAAATCTGACATGAGATTTTTAATCAGCAACCCGAGAAACCCACTGGAAACGAGTTTCAACCCTTGACAATGTTTAAAAACGTTCAGTATCAATGTTTTAATTTTAGTAATTTTTTTTTAATTTGATCGCCATATAGGATCCGCCATTTTGAATTTAAAAAAATTTACTTCAGATTCGTAATCGCCTACCCAAAAACTCTCGAGTGCCGGTTTTCGAACAAATCCAACCTTTTTTTTTAAATGGATCGCCAATTTGGATCCGCCATTTTGAATTTAAAAAAATTTACTTCAGATTCGTAATCGCCTACCCAAAAACTCTCGAGTGCCGGTTTTCGAACAAATCCAACCTTTTTTTTTAAATGGATCGCCAATTTGGATCCGCCATTTTGAATTTTGAAAAGCTGACTTCAGATTCCTAATTATTAAACCCAGAAACCCACTGGTAACAAGTTCCAACCCATGACAACAATTTTACTAGTCTCTTTTCGAGAACATATTTTCTGGCACTAGGCCCATTCTAACTACCCAAGACAGGTATGTAATTAAGGGAATGTTCCCTAATAATACCATGCATTTTTAGCTGCCTTTTAACACGTCAAGAAAATAAAAAACTTGAGAACATCAGCGTTTTTATAAAAAAACTAAGAAAACTTTTCTTTTTTTTTCAAATAAAAAAAACACGTTTTTTTTTATCACAAGTAACCATAAGGTAGCGTTTATGAATTACCAAAAAAAAAAAATTTTTTGAACCACTCTAATGGCGGAGTGGCCTTTGTTGTTGTTGGGCATGCCACTTATGAGCTCCTTGCCATCGTAATGGAATAGCTCGGCTGACAGGCCATCAGCTCCAGCATATTTGTCACTTTTCATCAGCATAATCGCTATTCATACCTACTCATACTCAGGCGCTGGGATATTGACTCCATCGTCATCGACTGGGGGCTCGGGTTCGACTTATCCACCTCTTTTAGTGCTGCTGCCATTCAAAAGGGTCGAAAAATGTTCCCTCCATAATTAATTCTGGACATCGGTCACTATGTCGCCATGGTTGTTCCTACAGGAACCTTCCGTAAGTCGCTCAACTATCTGCTAAAAATTGTTTTTCTGTCAGCTAGCTTTTCAGGATCTTCGGCACGTATTTCGACCCCTCTCTTTTTATTGCGGCAAATACGTCTAGCTTCCCTTTTCAGTTCCCTATAACGGTCCCACATGTCTCGCGTTGCGCCCGTTCGCAGCGTGGTCCTGTAGGTGATACCTTTTTGTCTGCAGCTTCTTGACACTCCTTATCGTACCAGTAATGAGCGGCAAATGTGGTTCCACTGCTGGCGTATGTCGCTTTGTTGAAGAGTGCTCTTGCACAGAAGGTGTGAGTGTCGAGTGGCGAATCAATTGGCCGTCTGCTTTGAATGCAGCTCTTCGACGTTCAGCTTTCCTTGCATTGTTAGACGCACATTTTTTGCTGCACCGAGGCGGACGCGTGTATTGGCTGCATCAATATAGTGGTCGATGTTTGGCCCTCGGAGTGTACGTATGTACGTCTAAAACACTGGAAGTGTGCCTTCCGTCTATCACAACATGCTCGATTTGATTTCCCCTTTTTCGAATGGGGACACCCATGAAGCTTGATGGATCTTTTTATACTAGAACCCTATTACATACTACCAAGTTTCGGACCCCGGCGAAGTCGATCAGCCTCAGCCCGTTATCAGACTTTTCGTCGTGGAGGCTGAATTTTCCGACAGTGGCGCCAAAGATGCCTTCGTTGCCCACCTTGGCAGTGAAATCGCCAAGCAGAATTTTTACACGTGTCGGGGGCAGCGCTAATAAGTTAAATGGAAGTGCTTTGAAGCTAGCGAGAATAACTTGATACAAACCGGATGATCCACATGTCCACTTTTTAAATCAATTTACTAATTATTTTGTTAGCATTGAGTGTATAATTTGGTATATCGTATAGACATAGGAAAAAAATTTAAATTTAGGGAGGGCGGGGGGCCGAAATTATAGAGCTAGCATTTCCTGGTACTATTTTTGAATATATAGGCAAAAATTTGGAAGTTATGGGGGGATCGGGCGCCCCTGCCCCTACCTGGCTACGCCCATGCCTAATGATACAATATATTTTCACTATTACCAAAGGATTTGAGGAAAATTATACTTTCGAAACGCCCTATTGTACTAGCTGTTTTATTAAGTGTTATTTTTTCTAAATTTTTAATAAACTTGACATTGAAAAAATAATAATTTTAACTCAAAAAAATTCTTGGTAGGTTTTGGAAGGAAATTTTCGTAATTTCGTTAAAAAAAAAAATTGTCCGTGGCAACATTTGATTGCTATAAATCAGTGATGGGCATCAGTGTTGCCGCGAATCTTTTCTAGCGGTAGCCAAATTCCTTTAAAAAAAGGCTAAAAAAGAGCTAAAAAGAGTCGTTGTGGCTAAAAATGGTAGCTAAAAATTTTAACTTACATACACATACATATATAAGTATACACGCAAACATTTTCAATAAGTAATGAGATACAAAAACAATGATAATAGATAGGTTAACAGCCCTAACACTTTTACAGTATGTATGTATAAAAACGTAAGGAACATATCATCATCGTTTAAAGTACAAAACCGCGTATCAACAAAATGCAAAACCGCGTATGTGAGGTTGCATAAATTATTTTCTAGAGAGTAAAAACACTAATTTCAAAATGGTTCTGTTTTTTATAAAGCAATCGCATTTCTGGCTAGTATATTTCAGGACAAATGGATAAGGATTAAGCCAAGATTTTGTGTGAGCAATTTGGCAGCCAACGTCAGTTACGCGGTTTTGCAGAATGACGACACGCGGTTTTGTACTTTAAACGACGATATATATATATATCAGTCTTTCTTAGTCTAAAAAATCATCTCTTACGTAAAGGAAAAAAAAATGAGAACAAATTAAGCATATACAACTTTTTCATGCCAAGTATGAATAAATTCTCCAAAGGGCTAAAAAAAGGGCTAGGGGCAATTTTAAATTTATGTGGCCAAACAAACTATGTGGTAGCTAAATCTAGCCACCAAAGGGCTAAAACGGCAACACTGATGGGCATACTAACACTCAGTGTTGCCAGGTCTTCGGCATGAAAAAACGTCCCTCTTGGTCTGAAAAAACGTCATTTCCTACCCAAAAACGTCTTTTTCAAGTGTATGGACAAAGAATTGTTCTTATTAAACTTTCATTGTATACAAAGGTACATATCGTCGTTTAAAATACAAAACCGCGTAACTGACATTGGCTGCCAAAAATTGGATTTGCTCACACAAGCTCTTGGCTCAATCCTTATCCATTCGTCCTGAAATATACTAGCCAGAAATGCGATTGCTTTATAAAAAGGAGAACCATTTTGAAATATGAATGTTTTTACGCTCTAGAAAATAATTTCTACAACTTCACGTACACGGTTTTGCATTTTGCTGATACGCAGTTTTGCATTTTGTTGATACGCGGTTATGCACTTTTAACGACGATATGTACGTAAGGTATATTAAAATGTCATTTGCTCTGTCACATTTAAAATTCATTCTAAACTGGTTTGAGATCGTTAATGTAAAAATCATTTTATACATACACTTGTGATCAGCTGATTAAGCCATCGATTTCGGCTGTTTCTTTTTTGTTTATTTAATGTTTATTATTTTTCCATAAAAGCCTAGCTCATTATATAACAAACAAAATGTAAATCCACATTTCAAACTTTGTGCAAAAATTATGAAAGATCTGCAAAATATCAGCTGGATTTTCAACTTTTTATTCAGATTTTTTAGAATTTTGTTTAGTATGCAGGTTGATAGCCCTTTAAGTTCCAGGGCAACTATGTGCAAGTTTTAAGGTGCTAAAGAATCGCGTTGATTTTTAATATATATTTTTTTTTTCTTGTAAACATTTGCTTAAGTGGTCTGTTGGTGAAAATGCTAAACTACGTTCTGCTAAGAAGGAACATAGCAATATTTCAGCCTTTTTACGTTCATTACATTTTCAATAAGGGGCTCATGCGATTAATTCTGTCATTTTCTTTATGCGCTTAAATAAAGGTTAAGTCGTCTGTGTCCAAAGAATAAATATTTTTTGAAGCAGCTGCTGCAAAAAACAAAGCTTGTAAAGATGTATTAAGAAAAAAACAAAATCTGTTCTACTTACAAGATTTAGTAACCAAGAAAAGTTACTGGGAAGTTAAAAAACGTCATTTTTTACACAAAAAACGTCCAAACGTCAACAGGATACAAACAGCGTCCAAATGACGTTAAAAACGTCAACCTGGCAACGCTGGCTGCGACCCACATAATGGCAACTTCTTATACGATTCTACTAGAAAAGATTGAAAACTGAATTATTTCCATAAATATTGAAAATATTGAAAAATTGCTTAAATAGTTTCGGCTTAGATTAGGGAGATATTTACTAATTGCTGGGAAAATCCGACGTTTTCAGACTTTTAGTATTTTTTTTTTNAAAGGTTAAGTCGTCTGTGTCCAAAGAATAAATATTTTTTGAAGCAGCTGCTGCAAAAAACAAAGCTTGTAAAGATGTATTAAGAAAAAAAACAAAATCTGTTCTACTTACAAGAATTAGTAACCGAGAAAAGTTACTGGGAAGTTAAAAAACGTAATTTTTTACACAAAAAACGTCCAAACGTCAACAGGATACAAAAAACGTCCAATTGACGTTAAAAACGTCCACCTGGCAACGCTGCTAACACTTCACATTTTGAGCATGTAGTAGTGTATTTTACCGAGAGCGAACGACTCGGCAAATCAGTCGATTGATTCAGTTGGAACGAGGAGGTTGTGCGCGCACGCATCTGGAATTCAAGAAAAGCGCAAGCACAACTTCTAATTTTCGACAAAAACTGCGCGCCTGTGAAGCAGTGATGGAAAAGTAGGTACAATTTTACTTGTTTCAGCCCTTTTATAATTTGAAAGTACATTCGATACATAAAGACGATTTTCGGTACATTTTCAACTGCGCTAAATAAATTTTCAAGGAATTCTTTCACCATTGCAGTTATACCAACCAAATGCATACTGATCCATGTGGGCTCCTATCGAATGCACTCGAACATATCGCTTCTTTCAAATGAACAGACAAGACTGAACAGAGATTTGTTAAGGTTTATTTATGCTCATTTATTTAGAATCCCCCTGCTAAGCGTAAATAAGCTCCTGCTGACAAGAATTAAGCTTACTTAGATCCCTGACTGACAGAAAGCTGGCTTCTAAGGGCCAGTTTTTCAGTGCACGGCCCATTTACGCCCAAACAAAAATGGTTGAAATTTCATTATATCTAATTTTATTTATGTGATCATAAAAACTATTTTACAAAAACTTAGGAATTAAAATTAACGAAAAAAGCTTAAAAGTTAACTTTTGGGAGTGTACTTTTTTTAGTACAGCGGGCACTTATGCGTGCTAATTTTTAAAACATTAATTGACAAGGCATAACGTTTTTTCTGCATCCTGTACACTGCCATATTATAACCTCATGACACAAAACACTGCTTAGCTGCTTCAGAAACTTGCTTGGGTTATGTCCGTTATGCCTTGGGTTTGGATATGCTACGAAAGAACCGGATGGGTGGCTTTTTTCGAACAATGGGTCTTCTAACAGCTAATTGGTCGAAAAGAATCTCCGCTCGACAAAACATGTCGACTCCACCGGTTATATATACTCATATCAAGCATGTACGTGGAGATGCATAACCCACCACCATTTCTTGCTACGAATATAAACACCTCACATTTTTTGATAACAGCGATTTGACAACTCTATATCCAAGATGATCCTATGAGCTTCCAATGATTTTTCCACAATATATGTCAAAGACTTAGTAATAACCTTCAGAACTTGCTATCACCCAGTTTTAGTAGCAAAAAGTAATCGAAATATCGTTAAGAAATAAATATATATACAATAATAATAATAATAGATTGGCGCTTACACATATGTTAGTGTTTGGACGAGCTTCTCCTCCGATTTGTGGCGTGCGCCTTGATGTCACACAAAGGGAGGGGCCTGGAGTTTTACGCCGACTCCGAACAGCGATTGTATTTTTATGAGAAGCTGGTTTTCATGGCAGAAATACACTCGGAAGTTTGCCATTGCCTGCCGAGGGGCAACCGCTGTTAAGGAAACCCCTTCTTCTAAATTTTTTGCGATGTTGCTTTGATGAAAACTTAAAGCCAGGCCCTGCGGAGTAGAAGCGCACAGTGCTTACCACTACACCTCAGCGGCCGTACCAGTACATACCCAGCAAAAAATCGGTAATCGCTTTTAGTGGTAACGTGTTCTAGAAGGCATAGCGGTATAATGCCTTCAAATTTTTTCGCTTCTGTTAGGCATTGCCGGTAACGCAAAGTAGAATGTCCTACAATAATTTATTTATTTCGCTTCTTTGTTTCATTTCGGGAAATGCAAAGTAGAATGTCCTATAATATTTCATTTTTAATTCGCTTCTTTGCTTCATTTCGGTGAATGCAAATTAGAATGCCCTTCAATATTTTATTTGTTTCGCTTCTTTGCTTCATTTCAGGGAATGCAAGGTAGAATGTCCTACAATATTTTATTTATTTCGCTTCTTTGCTTCATTTCAGGGAATGCAAAGTAGAATGTCCTACAATATTTTTTTTTATTTCGCTTCATTTTGGAGAATGCAAAGTAGAATGCTACATCGTAGTCTGCTGAAAAATAGAATGAGTATCCAAAAATTCTTTTTCTACCGTTACTTTCTGTGGAAATTTGTCTCGCATAAAAATCATGTTTCGGTTTGTTCAATTTGCAACGAAGTTGAAGCAGTGATCGCACTTAAAAAAAAATTTGTGTGGTAGAATCTGGAAAAAAATGTGGTAGATTTCAAAAAAATGTGGNTAGATCTCATGTTTTGGAACAAAATTTGTACAAAAATTAAAAATATTCTGCAAGGTATCGCCTAAATTGCAAACATTTTAATTAGAATCTAAAAAAAATTAATTATAGTATAATAAAGTGCAAGATTGAAGTTGCAAAAATTTCGTTGAGTTTTGCAATTTTTTTCCTTAACAGTGTAAAGTAGTTCCTTCCATATCAAGATATTTTTCGAAAATATTTCGGAAGATTTCTGCAACCTAACGATGTAGCGAACAAATGTGGCACGTTTCAGAAAACGCTACTTGGGATCTGTCGATTTTGAAAACTCTCAAGTAAAAGTAACGAACGCTTAAGAAACTTTAGATGCACTGAAATTTGCTAATACTTTCACAAAAATCGCTGTTTTTTACCATTTTCGCTATTAATTCTTTTTATAAATCATATATTTGCAATGTAAGCCAATAAACCACATTTCCTGTCAAAAAATTGAATATGAGAAAATGTACTATTTTACACTTTATTTTATACTCACATTTTGCATGTTGTTAGTGTTTAGTGTTGGACAATTTTTGCTCTTAGAATTAACTAAACTACTTATAAACGTGAATATGTGGTAGATTTCAGACCTTGTGTGGTAGATGCTCAAAAAAGTGGCAGATCTACCACAATGTGGTAGAAGTCCGATCACTGAGTTGAAGTCAGTCGATGAAGTGAAGTACAAGAGTGAGGAAGTACAATTTTAAGCTTAATTAAATATGCATGTATGTATGTACGTACCGATTTTTAAGTAAAATCTAAATACCTAAATACATCCGTATGTATGTATAAAAACTGATTTATACAAATTTTAATTAATTTTAATCTTTTAAGACATTTTCTGATTTCAATTCAATATAAATAAGTATGTACTTATCTAGGCATTCTACATTAGTTTGTCTGTAAGGCATTCTTTGTTCGCTTCTCTGAATTCTGTTTATCCATGCGTTCTCCCTTCGTTTGAAGGTAATGCTGCGGGTAAGGGCTTACCGCCAATGACATGCCCATGTTAAAAGAAGGCCCTCCTGAAGCGACAGGGTAAGCGATTCCCATCGCCTAGCTCGTTTCCACTTTCGTTTCTGTGGTAATCGTTTTTTTTTGCTGGGTATATATCAGTGGCGGATTATCGAACAAATTTTGGGACCATTGCCCCAGGGCCCCGGACTCAAGGGGGCCAATGAAAAAAAATATTCGTATGATAATATGATAGATTTTTATTTATTTGCCTAACAAAATTAAACCACAACTTTTCTGCACTTGAGTGTTACGAACTTATCAATAATTTCATCAAAGTTTAATTCATCCAACAAGTTATTTTCAATGGAAAGAACTGATAGACTGTTCAAACGATCATCTCCCATAGTGTTACGCAAACAATTTTTTATCAATTTCAATTTTGAAAATGATCTTTCATCTGTAACATTAGTGACAAACATGCATAAATAAATGCGTAATAAAATGTCTAAATTCGGGAAAGTTTCACAAAGATGATCATCGAACATTGTCTTGTACATCGATTCATGATTTAAGTTATCAAAAGTAAAGTAATTTTTGGCAAATTGACATTCATCAGTTAGTTGAACTTCATTGAGATCATTTGGATACTTTTCGACTACTTTTTTACATGATACAGCAATGTCTTCGTCACTCATTGAATTTAAATTTATTAAAAATGAGAAAAAGTCTTCCAAATCATTATAAATATCAGCACGTTTTTTCAAATTTGATAACAGAGAATCGATAACAGGTTCGAATAACGATTTTTTTTAATTTTCTTTCTCATCTTCTGGAACAAGTGCTTGCGCTGTTGAACGAGACTGAATAAAATCTGCTTGAAAATCAGAAGGAATATTGTCGAAAATTGTCAAGGCTTCATCGAAAATTTTGTTGTAATCCTTGTTTTCAAGATCTGTAACTATTGAAGCATATAGTTTTGTGATCGTCGAAAGAGTCAGATTTGGTTTTTGTAAAGCTAAATTTACAAAGTTAAATTTAGTCAAAACACTTTTCCACAAGACAAGCATTAAAATATTTTTAAATTGGCACAATTTGGCTATCAAACCTTTTGCCGATGCTTTGTTATCTTCACTGAGGCTTTTTTCAGAAATGAGAGAATTCAAAACACTTAACACTTTCAAGTAACATGAGTGCAAAGCTTGAACTGATTGGAATTTAGCCGACCACCTTGTGCCAGTTGCTCTCTTTAACATAAATTCGCCTTTCTCGGACAATTGTTCTTTGAGTCGATTCCAACGAAAAGATGAATAAACAAAAAAACCATACAATTTTTCGAATCAAACGCTGAAGGCCACCATAAATTCCAGCCAAATTGTAAGCGTTATCAAATGAAATGCCTTTGCAGTTTTGCATGTCAATTTTACTCTCCTCTAGGAAATTCAAAACGATAGACAAAAGGTAGTCTGCTGTGTGACCTTCAATTGGAATGAAAGCAATAATCCGTTCATGAATGTCACGGCCTTTTACGTATCGAAAACATAGTGACAGCTGATCCGTATGGCTCACATCCGGAGTAGAGTCAATGCTAAATGAATAATAACGGGCTTCTTTTATCTCCGAAACGATTTTTTCCTTCACACCTTTTCCCATAATCGATATGAATTCATCACATATTGAACTTGAAAGGTACGAAGCTCTTCCTGCAAAAAAAAACATACCAAATGAAGAGACAAATCATTTTCGAAGTTATTTTGAAGAAGTATACCTTTTCCTCTATTGCCAAAACGTATTGTATTTGACATTGTTGGACATGTGATCATGAGATTGTTCATGAATTGAAATACCACGCTTTGAATGTTTCCAGTCATTGAAACCTTTTAGAGCAAATGAACTTGCATTTTCGTCTAAATTACCGAACAAGCGACAAGCAAAACAAAATACTGAATCGACTGACGGCGAATAGATCAGCCAATCACGTTCGGTCTGTGTTCCATTTGGTAAAACCCGATGCAAATGATATTCAGAAAAGTTTCTTTGTCCAGATTTCTTTGCGTTCAAATCAATATTGCGACACGACGAGGGACCTAAATAAGAGTATTCTGTGTTAATTTTTTACTCTTATATTGAAATACCAACGATAGCATACCCTTCTTAATCCAATAAGTTTGAACGATTGATTGATTGAATTGAATAGGCCACAAACCTGGGTAATTTGAAAACACATTGGTGGAATTTTCATCAATTTTTGATACATTCACCGAACTTTCGACATCGTCCGGATTTTGTACACCTTCGATCGTGCTGTCAACATGTTGGAAATTAACCTCTCTTGACGTTGATGGAATTGAAAAAGTATCAGAAGTAGATTCACAAAACTCAGGATTGTCACAATTTGCTTCGTTTACAGTTGTCGTCGCATTAGCGAAGTGGCTTGTTAGTTTCGGTATTTTAGAAAGCAGTTGCTTATCGCGTTCGTCTTTATTTTTTTTTAATTTGCGCTTTTCAGCTCCACTCTTATATTTCCTAGACTTATCCATGTTTACGAAATGACTATAACCAGTGTTTAAAAAACTTGAGTCGAAGTAGCAAAAGTCGTGAAAATGTTGATTATTTTTGATTTTACTTATCGTCGCTTTTTAAAATGAGTAATTGCGTGTGCTTACCATATTAGGAATTTTCAGCAGTCGCAGTTCATGCAAAATCAAAAACTGGAAAGCAACAAAAAGCATGGCGCCTTGTTTGTCGCGCCTTTTCAAACTGTTGATTTTGATTTGATTTGGATTTTCTTTGCTTATGCAAGTTGTGTGCAGCAGCAGTCGTGAAATATGAAAATCAAACTTTTTGCAAGCAATAAGCGATGCTGTTTTGTGTTTGCCGACGACTTCGCAAGGTTTTTTCTTTGCTGCTTGATATTATAAATTACATATTTGCAATCAGTTTGATTTTCATATTTCACGACTGCTGCTGAATACAACTTGCAAAAGCAAACCTTACTTACTTACTTTGACTTGTTGCGCTGACGAAATCAAAATCAAATCAAAATCAAAATTTTTAAAAGGCACTACAAACACTACGACTGCTTTGTTGTTCAGAGCAGTAAGTTTAAGTGATAGCAAATGAAATGAAAGTTATTGCAGTTTTTTAAACACTGACTATAACAATAACCAAAAAATGTCAATATAAAATGACATCAATATTATGGAGTAGTGCGTTTAATGCACAGAGCAAAACAACGTCCAATGATCAAATATGTTACATGAACCGCAATTTAAATTTATAACGATCAAACTGTATTCTAATCGCAAAATATTTATATGGAAAAGGGCCACCAAAAAAATTTCGCACCAGGGCCCACCAGATTGTTAATCCGCCACTGGTATATATGCAGTTCTAGAAAATTACTTCAGAAACTACATGACGCGTTTGACAAAAACTCTGAATCATCATGTCACACAGAGGCCAGATTTTGAACATTTTATCGTTATACGTAATTGCAAGACCATTTTCAACTATATAAGTTTCAGTATGTAAAGGACCACGACCCCGTTTCCAATAACCGCCACTGTTCTACTGAGTATAGGATTGATTTCATATACTATCTCCATACCAACTTCTAATATTCTACTGCAGACTCCTCTTCATATGCAGTATGAAAAATTTAGTTTGTATGGGAGGTGCCACACCCCCATGGCATATCCAAATTATTTTTAGTCTATAACCATGCTTGAAAATTCGGAAATAGATTTTCAAGCTTTTCGAAGAGAAAAAAAGGCTTTCAAGAAAACTGTATATATGTATTAGTATATATGTGCTCGTTGTACTATAAAAACGACAGCTACCCCAATAGCTGTATAAATCCATTAAACAACAAACCGTTATACTCACTGTTAATAATTTGATTAATTTACTTTTTTTCCACTTTATAATATCGGATATTTTAAAGCAAAGTGCAACAATTCAAGAAAACATCCCAGCTGTTCATGTGGACCACTTCTAATGTGAAAAGTCGATTTGCAATTGTCCAAATCCGGTTTCCCCAGTTATACCTATTTATCTTTTATTCTATCTGAAGTGAAATTAATACCAGTAGGTGCAAACTTAATAAAGCAATTTCGTTTAATAATAATAGTAAAAGCTTAAAAGTTAACTTTTGGGAGTGTACTTTTTTTAGTAAAGGGGGACTTATGCGTGTTAATTTTTAAAACATTGGGCCGTATGAATAAAAATAAGCAATTGCTTTTTCTTAAAATTTCAGATCTTTTACTCAACTTATTCAAACAAAATTGAAGAAAAAGGTATGAAATTTTAAGAAAAAGCAATTGCTTAGTTTTTATTCATACGGCCCATTACTTGACAAGGCATAACGTTTTGTTTAATTTACTCTCTTTCCATTTTATAATATCGGATATTTTAAAGCAATTTGCAATAATTCAAGAAAACATCCCGGCTTTTCATGTGGACCACTTCTAATGTGAAAAGTCGATTTGTAATTGTCCAAATCCGGTATCCCCAGTTAGACCTATTTATCTTTTATTCTATCTGAAGTGAAATTAATACCAGTAGGTGCAAACTTATTAAAGCAATTTCGTTTTAATAATAATTGTAAACTTTTAAACGTGGGTTGAATTGGTGTCGTTTATATAGTACAGAGAGCGCAAATGGGTTAAACTAAGTTTAAACGCCCGATTTGGCTGGTTTAAACTAAGATCAGCCAATCAAATGTCAGCCAGCCGTTCAATTTAAACTCAGTTTACTCATTCTAAGTTTAAACTGGCACTGAAAAACTTGCCATCAGTAAACAAACTTCCTTAAATCTTCAAAGTAACTGCTGTCAACAGTGGTATGCCGCCTATGTTTGTTGCTAGGAGGTAATTTGACTTCATCGTTCTCCGCTAAACCAGTCTCTTTTGATTCTTACTTATACCATTTTGGAAAGGAAATAATTCCCGCGGGCTTTATTTCCTTTTTAAGTTGGGCTTTATTTCCTAAAAAAAGGGAAAGGCTCTTGTTTACATTTTAAATGCATCCAAACCCCCCGTGTTTTATTCCAATACTAAATCAAAACTGATTTGATGATTACATTAAATTAAATATTTGTTTCCCTTTATTATAGGATATTCAAATTAATTATGCCTTTTTTCGGGGGACCTGATTTGCATTTCGAAAGGGAAATAAAGCCAGCGGGCTTTGTTTCATTTTTTTTTTTGGAAATAAAGTCCGCGGGCCTTTTACCAGTATAAAACGGCACACCGCAAAATTATCGATTTGACGGCCAAAAATTACACAATTAGCTATGAAACCATGAAGAAAACTACTTATCGATAACTGCTATTAGTGCTATCGTGTGATATAATTTCGATACGACAATTATGTATTAGAAGAAATGGAATTCTCTCAACAAGTATGTACACTGCAATTTTTAGTTGTCTGTGTAACTATCTTCAAAGTTGAGAACCAGCCAAATTTGCACATAAAGAAAAATCGTCATTGGGTCACAAAAATCGTCAAATCGTCATGGCAGTAAAAAATCTTCAAAATGACAACCAAACCTGCAACCTGGCAACACTGACTGCATCTTCCTTTTGTACCATATCAACTTTTGGACTTACACGAAGCAATATTTGACTACGTTCCAAATGTACCTAAAATAATGTGCTTGTACAGAATGTATGTTCAAATTTAAGAAGCTGAAGAGTAGGTACAATTCCACCTAGTGTTACATCACTATTTCGCACCACTTGTTCGCTTGTTTACCTCGGTTGGATTTGCGCAATCTTGTATTCTTTCATTCTGGATTGCGCACATTTGGCCTTACAATCTACTGAGATTTAGATATAAAAGAGACTGATGCTTTGTATTGTGACGTTTTGGAATACACCCTATTTCTCCCATAGAAAACAGCTTCTCATAGAAATACAATCGCCGTACGCAGTAAACACATTTTCAAATATCGATTGATTTACATAAATTATACACATACATAAGTAGTACAGCTATGAGAAACTGAATCAACATTTTTGCGACATACGAATGCACCAAGCTTATATAGATCCTTAGAGCAAATGTTTTAGGGAACAAATGCAGTATAGCGGCCGTTGAGGAAAGATAAAAATAATAATTGGGCACGCCACTTTTTACTGCTTTTAATGGTGTAAACCATTTTTGGCGGAAATTAATAGGAGCGGAGCTAAAGGGGGGTAAAAGTGGAATTTTGAATATTTTCAAAAGCTTATATATCGAAAACTATTGCACCGATTTTATAATCGTGGACATGGTTTGAAATATAATTGAAAAGTCTTTTATTTGATATGCATATCTATATATATTTTATACATATTTCGAAAAACCTAAAAAACGAAATTAGAACCATTTTTTTTAATAAAAATTTATGTTTTTCTTAAGAAAATATGTAATTAACTATATGCAAAAATTATATTTTTAAAAAGTGAATAAAAATACCTTTAATTTTATGTATGCCATGTTGCAAAAATCCTTTTGCGTAGGCGGCCTTTGGCCGCTCTTAGGGATTATAACCCTTACTACTCAGAATTCCTTTCTGTGTTGCCAGGCAAAAGGGACAGAACTTCTTTCTGTGTAAGCGGCCTTCGTGCGCAATTAGGGATTATAACCCTTTCGGAGTAGAATTCTCCTTTCTGTACTGCTGAAGAAGAGGGCTGAACACCTTTTGCGGAGACCACCAGCTGCGTAGGCGGCCTTCCGCCGCACTTAGGGATTATAACCCTCACGAATTAGAATTCTCCTTTCTGTGTTGCCGAAGAAAAGGGGCTGAGCACCTTTTGCAGAGAACGCCTTTCTGCGTAGGCGGTCATCGTCCGCACTTGGGGAATATAACCCTCACGAAGTAAAATCCTCCTTTTTGTGTTGCCGTTTTATATGGAAAAAAGCCTCAAGCAACATGCGCTTAAGCCTAACTATATAAAATAATATACCAATTTAAAGTATTTCTCTACTCTTTCTAATAAACACATCACTTAATATAGTTAATTACGCATTTTGTTAGAAAAACGTAGATTTTATAAATAAAAATGGTTATAATTTCGTTTTTCAGTTTTTCTCGAATTATGTATATAAAATATATAAAGATGTGCATATCAGATAAAAGGTCTATTAATTACCTTTCCAACCATAACCACATTTCGGTGTAATAGTTTTGGAAATATAAGCTTTTGTAAATATTGAAAATTCCACTTTTACCCCCCTTTAGCTCCGCCCTATTAATTTCCACCAAAAAAGGTTTACACCTTTCAAATCAGTAGAAGGGAGCGGACCACGCCCACTTTTAATTACAACGCTTTTATCAACTTGCAATGTTGTGGCTCCAGAAACTTTCAATGTTGTGGATCCAGAAACTTTCAATGTTGTGTGTCCGACATCATAAAACCTTTGCTTTGCAAAGTTCCTATAAAAAAGTCGAGTGCATAGGGCGACATCTGTAGTGCATAATGCGAGGTAGATGACATTAGATGTCGCCCTATGTACTACGTACGCTACAGCGGAAATGGACGACACGCCATTTCTTTAAGGGCGGGATTCACAGTGCTTAGTTAAACGATTGTTAACTTAACCACAAACAAGAGCTTAACTATGAATTTATATTCAGAGTCACTATGAAAATTCATATCGCCTGAAAATATACAAATTCTAAATATCAATACTTTTCTATTCAAATTTGAATTTCGCTCCACCAAAAAAATTTCAATTTCACAAGAGTTTAACTATGGGGGCATTCTGGTTTAAACTTTTGTTAACTGAGCGGCGTGTATATCAAAACCAATAGTTAAACTTTTGTCAGTGGTTAACTACGCACGGTGAATTTGGCCCTAAATGAAGTTAATTGGTGCTCGTATGTATGTACATACACATGTAAATGCATGTGTGTGCACCTATCTATTAATATCGTTGAATTATTTTAATATCTATTGCAAAATTTTATACATAGAAGACTAAAAAGTAGAAAATAAATAATATAAAAAAAAAACTTTTTAATATACAACGCTTTTATAAATGGACTAAAAAGTAGAAAATAATATTTCTCAGCCCCATAGTATTCGTTTTGATAACTTTTGATTTTGAAATTTTAGCAAAAGTCGTTATAAACAATTTATGAGATGGAAAATGGAAAGCGTGGGGCGCATGCAATACAAAGCATTATATTTAATTGACAATAAGCAAACTACATAACATAGACCTAAAATTTCTACAGAGAAAGTACAAATTTGAAATCGATTTTAAGCGGTCGTGATTCATATATCCACATACATATGAACATATATTACCCTTCATATCAATTCAGGTGTCTATTACATGCGCCCCACGCTTTTCATTTTCAATCTCATAAATTGTTTATAACGACTTTTGCTAAAACTTCAAAATCAAAAGTTACCAAAACAAATTCTATGGGACTGAGAAATATTATCTTATACTTTTTAGTCCATTTATAAAAGCGTTGTATATTAAAAAGTGTTTTTTATAATATTTTTTCTACTTTTTAGTCCATTTATAAAAGCGTTGTATATTAAAAATTTTTTTTTTATATTATTTATTTTTGTTTTATCTCAACGCCGCTATACTGAGCTTATGCCTGTTTCAGAAGCATGGTCAAAAAAACTCCCAGTGTGTGCTGCCAAAATGGTGCAGCACGAGGCAGGCTTTGACGAAATAAAATGATTCGCCTTGTCTAAAACTTTAGGGCTGTTCAGAATCTTGTGCACATGCTCTTGCATTTGTAAATTCACAACAATAAAATGCACATTGTTGCCATGGCAGCAAACATCAAATTTTGCAAATGCAATTCCAATTGCAAATCCCAGACCATTTCCATAACATCCTGAACAGCCCTTTGGTTTGGCCTCGAACGGTTCTTCCACTTTCCATCCATCGTATTTTCGTACATTTAAACAGGTTCGACGTGAAATGTGTAACAAAGTAATGTATATGTTCATACATTTTTTTTAGGTACATTCGTCTGCAATTAGGAACACTTTTTTGCTCAAATAAAGTACAATCAAATTTTAAGATATTCTATCCCTGCTGTGAAACAACCCAACATGCCTCGGCAGCAGCTTATGCCAGACTGATCCATTGGTTTAATTTGGTTTTTTTTTCGGCAATATAGTTGGGGTGTTCACAGTTCGTTCCAAATTGTGTCTGAAAATGTAGACGTCTACATTTTGAGACATCTTTAGCATCAAACTGTGAGCACCCTTTTCTAGCAGTCGTCGCAAAATCGTCTCAAAACTTTGCTGGTGTTGCCAGACATTTCTTCTTTGCGTGCATTTTTTATATATCGCCTTTCGATTTTGTTTCTGAAAAATTATACTTATTTAACTTAATTACCAATTCCTAATATTTGTTATTTCTTTTCCTTGATTTGTTTCTTTTCGTCATAAATTGCGCTCAAATTAAATGCAAATACAAAAAACGTGCCCAAGAAATAAAAAAATTTGATTAGTCAATGTTATTGTGGCTTCTTAACATTTAATTTTTAATATTTTTATTGAGCTTTGTACCACGATTGTTTATTAGGAAAAATTGAAAAAGCAACAAAGTCTAAGCGGTAGAAGTTATAGCACTATTTCGGAGATCACCACATCTCCTCATCAGACTTCTTTTT
>NW_016157427.1:114702-118984 GCF_001687245.7 Rhagoletis zephyria | reverse complement strand
GCAACCCTGCTGCGAGGTTGCAAAATGTAGACGCGTAAAAAACATACCTTTGAGTGTGACAAAATGTAGACGGCGTCGTTTTCCAATTTTGTATGGGAAACAACAACACCACAGATTTTACGGTTAGAAAACGTCTTAAAATGTAGACGTCTACATTTTCAGACACTATTTGGAACGAACTGTGAACACCCCAAGTGTATGAAAAGCGTACCTACAGTTGAGCTGTACGCGTGATATGAAATGGGCATTACTGCTATAAATACAATAGGGGTATTCACGATCCGGTGCATACTGCCTAGCATGGTACATAGATAGCATAAATAGCATGATTGTTGTTGTTTCATGTGTTCAAACAACAACAAATTTAGCCAACCATGCTATTTATGCTATCTATGCACCATGCTAGACAGTATACACCCCTAATCTAGTATATCGTGAATACACCTAATCTATTATATTAAGCATTGCCTTCTGTGTAGCATCGCGTAGCTATGTATATGTATGATATGTCATTTAGCTATAGCACATTTTGCAGAACCACCCTGATATACTCCATATATATATGTAGGATTATTATACATATTAGAACTGTTTATTTATTCAATAAATATGTTACATTAGGTATAATTGTAATAAATGTTAATTTAATAGTTCACATTAGGTTTTAATATCTTAATGAATGTTAATTAAATAGCATCTTGTGATGCTGCTCGCCCGAGGTTTAAACTGCAACTGCCTGTACTTCGACCAACAAGCGTCTCATCTCGTTCGTCAAGCTAAAGATGCGTACGTTAAGTCCGCAGGGTTGCAATTCAATGTAGTTAATATGTTCGTCCGCTTCTGTAGTTAGTATGTTCGTCCGCTTCTAGTTGCACGTCCGTTCCTGCCTCCCACATTCGGCCGTCCTGATATGTCGTTCGACCCGAACGATGGGCCCCAAGCTTTCATATATTCAACTACCGTTGTTGTTTTATGCGGTCCTTCATGGTCCCCCACCTTCTCCACTATGTATCGTCCGTGTGGTAAGCGTTGTTGTATTGAATATGGTCTCAGAAACTTAGGTTTGAGTTTCAAACCCGGCCCATATTGAGTCCTTTTAATAGCAACCAAGTCACCAGTATTGTATTCGTTTTCCTGTTTGCGTTAAGAGTTAAAAGTCTTCTTGTTCTCCTTTTGTATCCTAGAGATGTTTTCTGACGCTTGCTTCCTAATACAGGCACGCTGAATTTCTAGCTCGTCAACTATTGACTTATCTAATAATTCCTGAAATTCCATATCAGCAGGTGTTCGCATGTCTTACCCAGTCAATATTTTAAAGGGTTCCGAGCCAGTGCTCCTTGAAGATGAATTATTAATTAGGCGTTTGTACCAGTTTGTCGGGTTGTTATTACATAATTTAGTCAAAAGTGGAAGTATAATGCGATGGGTTCGTTCCACCTGTCCGTTTCCACGGGGAACGCCTATGGCAATAAGGAGGTGCTGAATATTTACCCTACTACAGTATTCTTCAAAACTCTTGGCGGTGAAAGCCGTACCTCGATCTGTAATGATCCTTTTAGGGTTACCAAATACCGCAGCCTGTCTCTCAAGTCGATCTACTACATTTGCAGCATCTGTACTTTTAGTAGGATACAACCGCACAAATTTACTAAATGCGTCTACCACTACAAGCAAGTGGTTGTATTTTCTATGTGTCAGTTCCATTGGGCCGACGTGGTCCAGATGTTATGTCGCCAGTGGTTTGTCTTCCTTATCTATTGGGGATAATAAAGCTTCCTTCTTGCCTGTCTTTGCTTCCGCAATTATACACTCGATACAACCTTTTAATATTTTTACTATTTTGGGTCCTATTTTCGGTATATAAATTGATTTCTCTATATAATCTTGGGTCTTTTTTGCTGACCAGTGCCCCTGTCGGTGTGCCATGCGGATTATTTCTTCCTCCATTACTTGTGGAACTACTACCAAATCTTTCACCGGATCTTTGTATAACACCCCATTCTTCAAATAAAAGTCTTCATATATATCGTTCTCTAAAACTTTAGATATTGCCCTAGCCCAATCATCACTTTGCTGTGCTGCTTTTAAACGAAAGCTTAGGGAATCTTCTAGTAGCATACTTGACTTTCTGCTTAGCGCATCAACGTGCTTCATTTTTGTCGCGGCTCTGTGCTCTATAACGTAATCAAAGTCTTACAGGTACATAGCCCAGCGAGTGACACGAAGTGGAACGTCTTTCTTTTTCATAGTTAATGCAAAAGCATTACAATCAGTGACGATCTTAATCTTTTCCCAATGACATAAATTCTCCAATTTTCAACGCCTCTATGATAGCAAGTACTTCCAATTCATATGAATGATATTTTTGTTCCTCAGGTCTAGTTTTGCGACTTAGATATTGAATAGGATGAAATTGTTGGTCGTCGACATCTTTTTGCAAGAGCACACCACCATATCCATACATACAGGCATCCGTATGTATCTCTGTTTCAGCATTCGGTTGGTAAAGTTTTAAAACCGGAGCTTCGACAAGTGCTAATTTGGGCTGTTCTTCGTTGAATCGATATTCACTATCTTTCCTAAGTAAGTCGCTTAGTGACTTTGCTATTAACGCATAACCTTCTACAAATCTTCTAAAATAAGATGTTAGACCTAAAAATCTCTGTAGCGATTTCTTGTCGCGAGGAATCGAAAACGAATTTACTGCGCTTACTTTTCCCTGCGAGGGTCGGATACCCCCATCCTGAATAATGTATCCCAGGAACTGGATCCTTTCCATTAAAAATTGACATTTTTGCCACTTTATTTTCAACCCAAAACTTTCCGCTCTTTGCAAAACAATTCGCAACTTATCCAATCCATCAGCCTCTTCTTGTGCCGGAATGATTATGTCGTCCATGTAAACCACGATCACCCCCCGCCCCCCTGGACTAAGTCACGGAAAATAGCGGAAATGTATCGACAAAAGACGGCGGGCGAATTGGAGATTCCAAAAGGCACAAAATTGAATTCAAATTGGCCGCTAGGTGTCACAAAAGAGATATATCGCCTGGAACTAGGTTCCACCGGCACGTGAAAAAAACCGTTGGCTAAGTCAAGCGTTATGAAAATCTTTGCTCCTTGGAGACGTTCTAGGACGTCGTCAATGAGTGGCATTGGGAAATTATCCCGAACTACTTTCTCATTCAACTTTCTAAAGTCACAGCATAGTCTCTTTGTGCCTTCTTTTTTCGGCACCAGGACTACCGGCGAAGCATACTCAGAATTGCTTGGCTGGACTATACCATATTTTAGCCAATTGCTAACTTGATCATCTATGACGCGCTGATCTGCATACGAAACCCTGCGCGGAGTTTGGTATATAGGTACGTCATCAGTCAAAATTATTGTCATTTGAACCGGGGATTCGAAGTTCGGTTTTGGAGTATACTGTCTAACCATAGAGTATAAAGCAGACTGCTTTTCAGGAGATAAGTGCGTTACGTTCAAAGTAGGAAACTCCTCGTCGTCGTCTAAAGATTTTTGTAAGCACAGAGCTGTGAATTCACGCAAAAGATAATTCTGGTTTTTATCTTCTTTGTTATCGAAAGGAACAGGTATTATGCCTCCTAAACCTAGTTACGCCTTCTGCAAATGATATATTTGCTGCCTTTAGGATATCGTTCCCGATAACTGCTTCGTAACGTAAGTCATTGCTTCTGGTTACATGAAAAGTTACTTCGACCGCGATATTATCTATTCTAATTTCCTTAGTTACACTCCCTATTGTGTTTAGTTCACTTTCTTTTATACCCACCAAATGTCGTTTGTCACTGCTTAATTGCAGATACCTTAGCTTTCTAAAAACGTCATATCTCAGTAGGCTCAAATCGGATCCTGTGTCCACCATTGCGTCGACTACGATATCACCAACCTTGATACGCTTAAAAATCAAACCGCTGGTCGTATTCCAAGGTGAGTCAAACATGGCATTAACCGCGACTTTCTCTCTTTTTATTTGCTTGCCTATATCTCTCTTACACTCGAAACTTCGATGCCCTGGTTCCCCACATTTGAAACATGGGGCATTTCACCTCAAGTGACCCAACTTTTGAAATCTGTCTTCCGATCGGGATGAAATTTGCACCAAGGTTAGTCCTAAAAAATAGTAGTTATGACACAAAATTTCAACGGGGTCTAGAATTTTGACATTTTGGTCAAACGGCCATTTTTTCGGATCCATATAACTAATTACCTATTGTATTTAGAAATTTTTTCAGGAATGTTTTCGATAGATTTCTCT
>NW_016157427.1:103293-112785 GCF_001687245.7 Rhagoletis zephyria | reverse complement strand
TTCTAAATAAATAAAAAAATTCATAATTTTGACCAATTCTATAGAAAAACTGTTATTTTATTCCAAAGGTGTACATATTGTGGGTATTGTTATATAGCGTTGGAAAGGTAATTGTATCTAATTTTTTATGTCTTATTTTCAGGTTTCAGAAAAACTTAGGTCATATATTAAAAATTAAAAAAAACGCTGTTTCGAGTTACTAAATAGCTCATTTTAATAGATAAACAAGTCGCATCCCACTAAGCGACCTCAAAACTCTTAAAGAAAAATACCTAAGCTTTCTTTTGAGCAAAAAATAAACAATCTTAATCATCCTTAACTACCGGAAAATCCCATATTCTTCATACCTTTTAAATATTGTGCTAGTAGGTATGCAAATCTAATACTCAAAATTCTGCAAAGCTATTAATAAAGAGTTTGGATGCACAAAATCGAGTACCTGCTGTGTTAGACTACGAAAAATCTTAATCATCCTTAACTACGGGAATGGCAGTATCGAGGGTATAAAACTTTGGTTAGGCGTGTTATATACCGTTGGAAAGGTAATTGTATATACCTTCTCATATAAGTTTTATTTTCAGGTTTCCGAGACACATACACAATAATACGAAAAAAAGAAGACAATAGGTCATATATTAAAAATTAAAAAAAACCGCTGTTTCGTGTTACTAAACGCTAATTTTGATTGATACACAAGTTGCATCCCACTAAGCGACCACAAAGCTACAAAATACCCCTTTTTGAAAAAAAACATAAAAATTATTTTTTATTTAAAAAAATTCATTTTAATTAAAAAAAATAAAATTTGTAAAGACTGAAGAGAAATCTATCGAAAACATTCCTGAAAAAATTTTCTAAATACAATAGGTAATTAGTTATATGGATCCGAAAAAATGGCCGTTTGACCAAAATGTCAAAATTCTAGACCCTCCAACTCGGAGTGTGTTTGACCGATCCCATTGAAATTTTGTGTCATAACTACTATTTTTTAGGACTAACCTTGGTGCAAATTTCATCCCGATCGGAAGACATAGATTTCAAAAGTTGGGTCACTTGAGGTGAAATGCCCCACATTTATATTGCTTATCTTTATTATTGCAATCTTTGGCAAATGTGTCGTTGATGAGTATTTAAAATATTTTTTCGTGTTGTCACTAACTTGCGAAGCTGAACCCTTCGAAGTGCATATTGCGACCTGTTTAACGTAAAATGCACCTTCTCATATACTTTCAAATTCTGTTTCAGACCTTTTATTGTTTGTGCCTGGTATAAAATAGTTTTGTTCGGTCTAGAACGGGAATTCCTTCGACGAAATACCCTATAAGACTAACCTCGTCCATATGTACTGGCTTTGCAATTTCCATGAGCGTGCATATTCTTTAAAAGATTCATTGTTCTTTTTACGCCTATTTTGCAGCATGTGATGAATATCTAATAACGATAATTTGTTACCAAACTCGTCAATTAATGCGAGTTTTAGTGAATCCCAATCCTTAAAACCGGCTTGACAGCGCAAAAATAACTTTGCTGCTCCTTTCAAAAGCTTTTGGCATACACATATTTTTGAAGTCCGTTCCATCCTAAGGTAATGGCATTGTGCTCAAACTCCCTTATCCAATCATGTACGTCTAACGTGTCAGTGCCAGTGAACGACGGTAAGCTGTCTTGTATGTCCTTTAATGTAAAAGTAGGTCTCATCATTACCGTCTGCGGTAAAGGATGTGCGGGTACCTCATACGTCGATTCATTTTCGCTTTCTTCGCCTTCACTCTGCAAAAGCTGGTGATGTCGCAGAAGTCTGTCCCTTAGTTCGCTTTTCCGTCCTTGTCCACTTAGTCCCTCACGTCTTAAATTATCTTACAATGTTTCTACGGTCATACTCAAAATAGTTTGGGCGTTCATGGTCTTACAAATTGTACAACTATCAGCTATAAATTTATGAAAGTGGAATTATAAACTAGTTGTATTATAAGTGAAAGAATATCGCTATCAAAGTTATAAGAATGATTAAATTTAGTTTGTTTGCTTATCACTATTTTGACCGATTCTATGTTAATGCATGCAGTTAGCAAATTACATTGATAAACATAAAAGTTCTAAATCTATATTTTGACTGCTCTCTCTTACTAAATATTGCTGCTTTCTTTGGGCGATTTAATTCCGCGTTCCCTGCAAAAATCGTTGGACCATGTAGTCTATTTGTGGTAAATTGGAGTACTTACAAAAGTGTTCCTCTGTCATGCTGTATCGGGCCAACTCGTGTCTCTGCGCCAGCTTATTGTTTGTTATCTGATCACTGCTCGTGTTTTAACGAAATGTCATTGAAGTTGAGCATTTGAAAGCACATTTGCATGTCTGGCTGTAGCTGAACGTGTAGAGATGCTCGCTGTTAGTTTATATCTCCCAGCATGTTCGGGTTCGAATGCCATCAGAGGCATTTTTAATTTTTTTCTTGGTTTTTATTAATTTCGAAAAAGCATTTGAGAAGTGAAGAACAAAAGCGTGTACAAACGAAAAAATATAACAACAATGCCATTGTTAATATGTTGGAGTAGTTTTGTGCTACTCTGATGTAATGCAGGGATGGAGTATATCGATGGCTGAGTGGAAGATCGACCTATCTCGGCAGCCAGTTCGAAAACGCTCTATCTCAAAAAACTTTTCAAGAACGCCCTATTTCAGAATTCGTTTCAAAAACGCCCTATCTCAGCTGCCGATTCAAAAACGCCCTATATCAGCATATTTTCAATACATTTTGAAGTGGGATAGGGCATTTTTGAACCGAATTTTGAGATAGGGTGTTTTTCAATTGAATTCTGAAATAGGGCGTTCTTGAAAAGTTTTTTGAAATAGAGCGTTTTCGAACTGGCTGCCGAGATAGGTCGATCTTCCACTCAGCCATCGATATGGTCCTGCCTTAGGACATCGCAATGTTAATTGGATATTATTTTTTATATGAATTGTGTTTAATTTTGGAGTACTCCTTGATCCTTAGGGAGTACTCTTTACACGCATGCATGGAGTAGTCGCAATTTTTGCAGGGTTGTTACTGCTCGTTTCACTGTTGTCGTTCTTGATGAGCTATAGTTGCACTGCAATCGCTGCTATTTACTTCCACTTTTCTGCATAAAACGTACGCCTGTTGTTTCATTACGTAGTGTAGTTACCCAATAAATATTAGGTTAGCAATTCGAAAATGATTGGAAAACCAATCTTTTTTTCGAGTCTTACCTTCGATAACGAATGTGCAATAGGTTAGTATTCGATTCGAGAACTAAGCCATTCTCCAGCAAAACGGCACCTTCGTTATCCAATGTATTTTCCCTTCGTTATGAATTCGAAATCCAGCCCATTATCGAATTGAAATTTTATTGTGAGAGAGCGATTGTCTTATATTTTCCTTCGAGAATGAGCTGGATTTCACTTTCTCTCTTGTTACTATGGTTTTAATTTTTTTTAGAACCCATTTCGAGTGTATTTAAAATTTACTCTGAACCAAGGCGAATTTATATAAGGTGGTGTTACTAGATCAGCTGATTTTGTGTATGTGTTTCGCCTCACGGCTTCTTATGTCAAATTGAAAAATTTTGTTTGAATTTCCACACACACTCTTACAGATTTTGACAGTTTATGCCGCC
Organism: Rhagoletis zephyria; assembly: GCF_001687245.7. Taxonomy (NCBI): domain Eukaryota; kingdom Metazoa; phylum Arthropoda; class Insecta; order Diptera; family Tephritidae; genus Rhagoletis; species Rhagoletis zephyria. Next base: position 109,147 of record NW_016157427.1, on the reverse strand, counting down.
AAAGCAAAAACAAAATACATGTAAGTTTTTGTTTTTGTACTCCTCCTCCTTTTGTACCTTATATAAATTCGCCTTGCTCTGAACGTTGGAAAACCAAGGTTGGTTATGAGTTCGTTCTCAGTTCGATATGCACATTGGATATCGAAGGTACTTTTCGAACGTTCGCCAAAATGTTTATAGGGTATGTTTTATTTTATTGTGTTTCTATTTCATTGTATTTGTGCTATTCTCAAGTGAATGTACACTGTGTTTGCTTCAAACTTCCACTGTTTATGTATTATGTTGTTTAGCTCACACTATTACGCTACATATGTAGTTTGAGCATTCTTCTTTTTGATGTCACTGTTTTATGCCTTCTTTCATGTAATTTTATATTCGTTATATATTGTTTTTACTGCTTTATCTCATACAATCACACATTTCTGAGATCGTGGTCTATCGCTGTTGCTACTCAATACGAAGCTCTTCGGCTTGCACTCTGGCCACTACTGTTGTCTTCTTTGTGGTATGTAGCTCTACTTCTACTTCGCTAATTTGCGATTGTGCACATATACATTCACAAATCACTGCAACTAACACCACTGTTGCTGTCTTCTTCGTGGTATGTAGTTCTACTTCTGCTTCGCTAATTTCCCTGCAAAAAATTGTGCGACTAATCTCTAAAGAGAGTATTCCGAGATTACTCTCAACCGGGTACAATAGGGCATTAATTAGTCGGGTACTAATGGAGATCAATTAGTCTCGACTCGTCTCTTATGGGTATAATTGGAGATCAATTAGTCCCCAACTCAACGCTATCGGGTACTATTAACGATTTAATGATATGTACGCACTTAGTCAATGCAATTTCATGTGCGGCGTTGGCACGCAGAGAGAGTATTCGCCTAACAAAACTGAGCACCCCGGTTCGAATCTCAGCTCGCGCAAATTTTTATTTTTTAAAAGTGACTAGTCGCTTTTTATACCCTTTCGGGTATAAAGGTGAACAGTTAGTCTCTTCATAGGACATGCTCGAACAAAAGCGAACAGTTCATTCCATATAAAGAGATCAAAAGTGGTATTAGTCGCATGCTCCTTTGCGATTGCTCCCGGATTAGTCCCATTTTTTGCAGGGTTGCGATTGTGCACCTATACACTCACAAACCACTGCTACTAACACCACTGCTGCTGTCTTCTTCGTGGTATGTAGTTCTACTTCTGCTTCGCTAATTTGCGATCGTGTACATATACACTCACAAATCACTGCAACTAACACCACTGCTGCTGTCTTCTTCGTGGTATGTAGTTCTACTTCTGCTTCGCTAATTTGCGATCGTGTACATATACACTCACAAATCACTGCAACTAACACCACTGCTGCTGTCTTCTTCGTGGTATGTAGTTCTACTTCTGCTTCGCTAATTTGCGATCGTGTACATATACACTCACAAATCACTGCAACTAACACCACTGCTGCTGGCTTTCCCCTGCAGGGAAACCGCGGACAAGTGAATCAAATTTCTAGTTCCGTACTAGGTCTTTATCGCCAAAAAGGAACTAGTCCGATAGGAACTATATCCCCACCAGTCCAAAATCGGCGAAAAGTGGTACTTTTAAGAAACTAATTTTTTCAGTTTTTTTCACTTCAAATTTATATCTAAAGTGACGAATTTAGAAATGGTTCAGAACTATAGAAAAAGGGATGCAGAACGAACTAGATCCTATCTGTCGAATTTATTACTATTTCGGAACTATCGAATAAGGGATGCAGCGGGGGGCTTGTTTACTTTACATAGATATTTGTGCGGCGGCTTTTTCGTTCAAATACGCTTCTATTCTGTGCTTCGCAGATGCTATTTCATAGTTTGGTAATACAAAACAAAGCTTTGTGTTAACATATTAACATCTTGGGGCCATCTGGAATCTAACCAATAACAGCGAGCACCTCTGCAAAGTCAGCTACAGTAAGGTAAGTAAACGTACAATCATTCAAACAAATTAAATTTTAAATTGAAAAAACTTTTCTTTGAAAATAATGGCTGCATTTCTTTATTCATTCTGAATTAACTTTTTTGTTTATTTATTCTTTAGAATGTTCTCGATGATACGTTGACGTGTACTTCAAACGCATTCTGTTTATTCCGGCTGTGAAATGGGGTTATCCGGAATGTATAAAGAAACGCAGCCAATGTAAAATCACACACGGAAGAACCGAAAAGATTGAAAAATCATGATACTTTTTTCTTTCGTCTGTCGATTTTAGAACTGGTTCGGAACTATAGAATTTAGGACTAGTTCGGAACTATCGAAAAAGGGATGCAGCGGGGGGCAATTGACACTTCCTAGGACATCGCCATGTTAAATTCGCCAGTTGCTTGCATGCAAAAGAGATTTATCGCGAACCAGTACTGGGTCTAAATGTACTAGAAGCGCCCCAGTTCAGAACTAGAGATTTTCCCCACAGGGTCACTACTACAACAACTTTTTATTCTACGACTTCGCTTCGCTTTTCAAACACTTTTCTATGGTTCTTCCTTCGTCTCGTTCGCAACCTTAACTATTGCTGTCTCAGTACATTGCAGTGCGGCATGTATGTACTATTTCAGCCTTCGTACTGTTTCTAACTCGCTTGCCTGCAGTATAATGCTGTGCGGCTTATACTGCGTCGATTCTCACGTCTTCATCTCGAATTTTCTCCCTCACTTTATGCGTTTTTCGGTTCGTCACAATTCAAATACTAACCGTCACTTTGAATTTGCCGAGTTCAACAAAATTCTCCGAATCAACTTAGTATGAATTTTCCATTTTTATGTTTTTTTTTTAACGCCCAATTTTCGCACTTGTGAAGGATTATAAAACCATATTCTTTACTGGAACACACGTTTTATTGCATACCACCACCCTCACTAACGCGTCACCACCACCGGCTTCAATTTTATATTATTCAATAAATATGTTACATTAGGTATAATTTTAATAAATGTTAAGTTAATAGTTCACATTAGGTTTTAATATCTTAATGAATGTTAATTAAATAGTTTTACGCATCTTGTGATGCTGCTCGCCCGAGGTTTAAACTGCAACTGCCTGTATTTCGTCCAACAAGCGTCTCGTCTCGTTCGTCAAGCTAAGGATGCGTACGTTAAGTCCGCAGGGTTGCAATTCAATGTAGTTAATATGTTCGTCCGCTTCTGTAGTTAGTATGTTCGTCCTCTTCTAGTTGCACGTCCGTTCCTGCCTCCCACATATATTGCGCTACTTATGAATGCAACAAAAAGAGCTGCGTACTTGGTCGAGTTAATGCGGAGCTTGTCACCTTTTTTGGGCATCGATTTTCGTTTTGTATCCAAGGACCTTTAAGGCTGAATCGCTACGGGGGGTAGCTCGGTATCTGGAGAACTCTGTTAGCGACAGAGGTATATGAAGCTGCAGCTGATATTCGGTTATGTGTCGTATGATACCTTGATCCGGCCTGAAGTTATTAATAAAATTAAATTGAATTAAAATAAATTTTCGGTCCTATCAAATTTTATGTAGATTAAAAAAAATAATAATATTGCTTTATGGGAGTATATATTACTTCTCTAAATGTAATTTATATTTTTTCATCGTCCAAAAATATATTTCAGAACTCTATACGCCACAATTTGTCACTGCACCAATGTTTTCGAAAAATTGACCGCAAAAAATTTGAAAAGGGCAAAGGCGGCTACTGGGAGCTGGGTATCGACCCTCGGAAATCCGACCGAAAGCGAATACGCAACCGCAAGGGAGCGCAATATAGAAACAGACATCAGCAGCAAACACAACAACAACAACCACAGCAACTAACAGCTATATTTAATATGAACAAATCTGGCACGACCCCAGCAGCGACACCAACAGCAACTGCGGAACAACACACCGCAACTTACAGCAATATGTTTGAAAGCCTTCAGTACCAACAAAATCAAACGAATGCTTCGGTATACGATGAATTACCGAAACTACAAATCGGAAGTTGTTATAGTGATTGCTGCCCGCAAAAACCGCCCGTTTCTGCCAATGCGGCCAGCGATGAATGCAGCGAACACGCCAACGAGCATTTGCTCCTCGATGAGCTGGACATACAACAAAATGTGGACGTTGTCAGCTGCTGTCAGCAAACGCAACCGGCGCAGGATATTTTCATCGGCGGCATACTGGAGTGCAATACGTCGGACCCGTCTGCGAGCACGCTGAGCAATTTGTCCGGTGATGGCAGCCAACAAACGATCGAACTACTGCAGAGCCACCAACAACTACGACAGTATCAATTGGGGACGATAATTATAAGCAAAACTACGTCCAATACTGGTGATATACCAAACTTTGCCGCTACAACGGGGTCCATCAATTGTTTCATCAACGGAGAGTACGTTAATGAGAAACAACATGAACAACAACAAAACTTTGTAAGTTTCAAATGTAACAATGAAAATAGTTTTGATATACATATATATGTAGATGAAGATACGAAACCCTTCTTAATTCTGCACTGGTCATCTTTATGAATAAATATGCTCTTCTTAGGGTTTCAGATATCGACAGAAAAAATTTTTGATGTTGATATGTCAGATTAAAAAAATCTTACTTACTTTCGATATTTTTAAAGAAATCAAGAAAATACTAAATATAAGGTGCGTCTCCAGCGATTTTTTCACTTAAACCTGTAGAACTGTCAAAAAGCAAAATATCTCTCAGAAGAAAAACTGCTGGAACGGAAAAAAAAAATTTATGCAAGTGTATAAATTTCAAATGTTTGTTTACAGAATTATTTATTCAGACAGACGCCAAAATTCTTACACACGAAATTGTATTTATTTCTTCAAATTATCTGACTTCCAAAACGTACGAATAAAATTTTTGGGTACTATTATACTGCGCACGGTGGGCCTGAACCAACTTTAAATCGAAGGTCATAGCACATCATTTTTTATTGCTAATTTGGGTAATTTATGTTAGAAATAATGTGTAAAAATTGTATAGCCCATAACTTGTCGAGCCGTTTTTGAAAGAACTCAGTTTAAATAAAATGTATTCCTTTTCTTTTAAAATTTTCATACATACGTATTGGACTACGGATTTAAGCATTACATTCGCCCTTTTTAAAAATTGTAATGTGAAGGAAACACTATTAAGGCTACAACACTCGTTATTTATTTTTTTATGTAATACTTTTAAAAATGCACGATATTTTATAAACAACTAAATTTTTATTATTGAAAAGATCATCGTTTATTTCTACAAACTGTACCGGGTATAAAGCAGATTTTTTATTTACTAGTATCGCCCAGCTGTCGGAATTAGACATCTTTTTTCATACAATTTTGAATTTTACCGGTCCCAAATACTAACTCCTTTATGCGAATTACATTTCGAAGTCCACCAGCATATTTATAGCGAATTTACAGGAAAACTTAAAATCGAATTATGAACGTTAATAACGGATTGATTAATGCTAATTCTATCAAGTCTCCTCCAAATTTCTTCAGTTGCTTTTGAAATTAGACCGAAAAGGGAACCTCGATTTTCATTTATAAAAAATATGCATATGTATTTGTATGTACACAAAAGATGTTCATCACTGACTAATAAGTCAAGCATACACCAATTCAGACTTTAAATAAGTTGTTCGATTATATTTGTCTGAGAGCCTCTTGGAGGTTAAAAACTAAATTGCCCACATCTATCTAAACTCTTTCTTTTTTTCATCAGAATCGTTAACGGTTGAGAAAGTATCTNCAAAAGATGTTCATCACTGACTAATAAGTCAAGCATACACCAATTCAGACTTTAAATAAGTTGTTCGATTATATTTGTCTGAGAGCCTCTTGGAGGTTAAAAACTAAATTGC
>NW_016157427.1:101450-103193 GCF_001687245.7 Rhagoletis zephyria | reverse complement strand
AATCAAAAAAACATATAAAAAAAATGTTCTGGTAACAGGTAGAATTTTTTTTGTGGAGCTGTGTTATATAGGTGATTTTTACAATAAAAGTCTATGTACACATATCAGTTCCATACCTATAAGTGTCAGTGAAAAATATAATATCGGTGCCCCAGTCCCAAATAGAGATTTTCAGACCGTCCGGCACAGTGCCGTTTTTTACCGTCAGTGCTGCTTCAGTGTTCGTTCCGCATTTTTTTTATACACTCTAAAAACTGGATGTAAAACTGCTACTGAAAAGTGTTTATCTTCAAATAAAATCTATGTAAGTGTAGGTATACGCACAAGATGTTCAAGATTGGATTTTGAACATGACATGTATATTACACACGAAATGTTTAAAATTGCAAACGTTTTTAACGCAAAAATACATTCCCTACTAAAAATAAAAATTAAGTACATTTTATGTGTAATTTTGCTCTACGCGATAAATTTGGTATGTAAAAGTAAAGAGGCAGTGTTTAATTTTATTAACACGGTGTCTAAACTTGCACACATTGGGAGAGGAAACTGGTAACCTCTCTTAATATGCGTTAATTTAAACAAAAACTTTTAGAGCAAATTTTAAATATTTTATGTGTAAACTGTGTAATTGTGAAATTTGTGTAGTTAAGTTTAACTAATGCTTTAACTATACTTTAAAATAGTTAAATTAATGGCCCTAAGGGCCGAATTCACAGTGCTGTACTGAAAATCTGTAGTTAACTGCCGATTCTGAGTTAACTACGCACTGTGAATTTGGCCTTAAGTATTTAGAATTCAACAAACCAATTTCAAATTTGTTCCAAGCCACACATATGGTAAGTTAAATTTAAAAAGCCGTATTTAAATTGATTAACATGGTCGGCCGCTGTGGTGTAGTGGTAAGCAGTGCGCGCTTCCATTCATCAACACCTGGGTTTAAGCCCTGGTCAAAGCAACATCCAAAAAAAAAAATATAGAAAAAAGGTTTTTTCTCAACAGCGGTCGTCCGTCGGCAGGCAATGGCAAACCTCCGAGTGTATTTCTGCCATGAAAAACAGCTTCTCATAAATATACAATCGCCGTTCGGAGTCGGCGTAAAACTGTAGGTCCCTCCGCTTTGTGTGACAACATCAAGGCGCACGCCACAAGTCGGAGGAGAAGCTCGGCCAAACACGAACATATGTGTAAGCGCCAATCTATTATTATTAAGAGAGGAAACTTGTTACCTTTTTGAATATGTTTAAATTTAAAAAAAAATATATTGCTTTGAGTGTAGTTGACTCGGAAAGGATTTGTTGTGTAATTCATTGACGAGCTGACGTTATTCTATTGCAAGTTTTGTTTAATATGGAGGGAAAATTAATCGAGTTGGTACGGAATTATCCAGAATTATATAATTTGGAGGATCGTTCCGTGCGCAGAAGTGGAAAACTTTTGATTGCCATTCACCTGGGAGTGGCCAAAAGCGATTCTCGTGTGTACGGTTCAAATCGCAGCTCACAACGTCCAGATATTTATATCTACGTATCCTCTGGGTAGCAACCAAACACCCGTTTGGGAGCGAGCTAAAGTTTGAAGGCGTAAAACTTCGCGTGCGCTGGGTTTGGGTCCCGCCACGTTAAAACCCCGCCCAATGAAAAGAAAAAAACAGCCTCGGATGAGACCCCATTTTTCTGATGACGACCACGGCAAACGTATAAAGGACTATGATTTAAGGGTATGCACCTGGAATATCCGGAC
>NW_016157427.1:97296-99936 GCF_001687245.7 Rhagoletis zephyria | reverse complement strand
ATTACTCTTTCCAACAAGTGCTACTTTGGGCTGAGTAGGCAATTTAGAAGTAAAGTCCTCTCTCGTCGTACAAAGATCACACTCTATAAGTCACTCATCATGCCTGTGCTGGTGTATGGCGCGGAAGCATGGACAATGAAAGCATCTGATGAGGCGGCTCTTGGAGTTTTCGAGAGAAAGATTCTGCGAGAAGATTTACGGCCTTTACGCGTTGGTGATGGCGAATATCGCAGACGATTTAACGATGAGCTCTATGAGCTTTACAACGATATAGACATAGTGCAGCGAATTAAAATTCAGCGGCTCCGCTGGCTTGGCCATGTCGTTCGGATGGACAGAAACGCTCCTGCTCTGAAAATATTCAACGCGGGCCGCGATGCTGGTAACAGAGGAAGAGGAAGGCCTCCTCTGCTTTGGAAAGACCAGGTGGAGAAGGACTTGGCTTCACTTGGCATTTCCAATTGGCGTCAGTTAGCACAGAAGAGAAATGACTGGCGTGCTGTTTTGGACTCGGCCAAAATCGCTTAGGCGGTTTCAGCGCCAATAAAGAGGAAGAAGAAGATATAATTTGGCAATAATTGCCAATTGATCATTAGTAAAATATGTCTGCAAACCAAGCTTGACAAGGGATGACGGAAATCCGTTCCAAAATAAATCAAAATAAGTCATCTTGGGACAATGAATTTAATTTTACTGAAAGTACCGGACGACATACTACGGGCGTGTATGACTTGGTATCACTGATCGATGCTGATTGGCAATGATACTGAACTGATACTGCACTGATTTGTGAAGATAGATCTTAACTTTTATTATTATTACCAATCGACTACAACACATTATATGTACATACATACATATGTACTAGGGTTACAATGGCCGGCCATATGAATTATGGATACTAATAAAAGCAAAATACCCTGAAGAGGTTTTCCCATTTGAGTTTCAATACGGGTTTTCCTTAACTTTGATGCAAAATTACTCACGAGGCGTCGCGAAGCACGCCGGGTATTTGCTAGTTGCAAATAAACGAAAAGTTGTGAGCTCTCGTTTAGGTGGAGGTGCGTTATTTCGTTGCACCAAATATTCTTGTGTCCATAATAAATGTTAATATTTTTGCATAGATTCAATTTTATATTTTTACACCTAAACTTCCTTTGCCCATAGTGAATGTTTATTTTATTTTATTTTCTATTTTTTATTTTTTTGGTGGTTTCAATTTTATATTTTGGCATCCAATCTTCTTTTGTCCATAATTAATGTATATTTTTGTATAGTTTCAATTGTAATTTAAAAGAAAACTACTTTACACCGCTTTTCACTTCTTTTCAATATTATTTGTTATGTCGATTATAATTGAGTGAGTAGGGCTCTATGAAAATATGTTGGCAGGATCGCCATGTACAATTAACAACGCAACTGATTTCTTTGTTAGTTCATTTATTACTGATTTTTGTATTTACTTAAAGCTATGATAACCCTCTCAAAGTTGGGTGCGCTCTAAAAGCTAGTGTTGGACAATACGATCACTTACACACTATTTTACACTACCGCATAGTGAAACCGGTCAAAATTATTTGAAATTAAAGAAAACTCGGAACTTAATCATAATTAGGCATTTATATGAGAAAAATAGGCAAATTACCAGAGAACGGGTTTTTAAGGAAAATAAAATAGCGAAATGCAGGAAATGGCACTAGAAATCGCAAAAAGGGCAAAAGAAGGCACTAAAAAAGACCAAACCCGAAAAATAATCAGAAATACATTTACTTTAGAAATGTTTATATTACAAGGGAAAATTATTTGAATTTAATTTGAAATTATTTGAAATTTTATTTGAAATTAAAGAAAACTCGGAACTTAATAATAATTAGGCATTTTTGTGAGAAAAATAGGCTAATTACCAGAGAACGGGTTTTTAAGGAAAATAAAATATCGAAAAGCAGGAAATGGCACTAGAAATCGCACAAAGGGCAAAAGAAGGCACTAAAAAAATACCAAAACCGAAAAATAATCAAGAAATACATTTATTTTAGAAATGTTTATATTACAAGGGAAAAGAGAAAAACTATGAAAAATTTGTACTTTGACTCTTTGACTATTTCCTCCATTCGAGTTTTTAACTCACAAAACTTAATCTCTATGGTTGCACTAACATTGAACCACAAGATGCGCTTTGAAGTTTCTAGCAGCATTTTCATTAGATTTTCGCGAAGAAAAGCCTTGAATGTTCTAAACGTGCGCTCGACCTGAGTTGATACAAGGGCCGCCCAATTTAAACGTGAAACGCTTGAAACTTTCATATTATCAGGAATAAGGACTTTTTTTGGAGTGCAATGGGGTATAGTCATGGCGCTGGGTATGCAGTTACAGTTGCCTGGCTATACTCAATTCCGACTCTTGCGTCCTCGTCCGCGCACTCTGGGCAACGTGAGCAACCCATGTGCAAGATGCGGTAACCAATCCGAGTGGAGCCTTGGGTCACGGCGGAAACGCAGAGAGCTTCGGTGGGGCGACTCCGACTTATTCGGTTTAAGGGCTCACTGAAGTCTGCAGCGTCTGTTCACCAGTAGGTGCGGCTGCAAGCGGGTGTCTGCTTGGAGCAAGCGGCTCGCTATATAAACGTGTATTTGGTTGCGA
>NW_016157427.1:88890-97259 GCF_001687245.7 Rhagoletis zephyria | reverse complement strand
TCTGCAGCGTCTGTTCACCAGTAGGTGCGGCTGCAAGCGGGTGTCTGCTTGGAGCAAGCGGCTCGCTATATAAACGTGTATTTGGCCGCGAATCCACCCCCGTCCCAGAAATGGGTTGTTCGCTGGGTGTGGGAACTGCCACGTAAAAACCACTTCCAGTGAAGAAGCAAGGTAAAGCCTCAGATGAGACCCCCCTTATGATGACGACCACGGCAAACGTTTTAAAGGACTACGATTTGAGGGCATGCACCTGGAATGTCCGGACCCTTAATGGGGAAGGTGCCTCTGCCCGGCTGGTTGATGTCCTCGTAAGGACAAAAGCTGACATCACCGCCATCCAAGAANGTGTATTTGGCCGCGAATCCACCCCCGTCCCAGAAATGGGTTGTTCGCTGGGTGTGGGAACTGCCACGTAAAAACCACTTCCAGTGAAGAAGCAAGGTAAAGCCTCAGATGAGACCCCCCTTATGATGACGACCACGGCAAACGTTTAAAGGACAACGATTTGAGGGCCCTTAATGAGGAAGGTGCCTCTGCCCGGCTGGTTGATGTCGTCGAAAAGACAAAAGCTGACATCAACGCCATCCAAGAAATGCGTTGGACGGGGCAAGGCAAGCAATGTCTGGGGCCTTACGACGTCTACTACAGCTGTCATGTAAAGGAGCGCCAATTCGGGTTGGATTTGTGGTAGGAGAGAGACTCCGTCGCCGAGTACTGTCATTCGACCGGGTGGACGAGTGTCTAGCCATAATCTGCATCAAAGCGAAATTCTTCAACATCTCGCTCATCTGCGCCCATGCCCCGACTGAAGAGAATGATGAGGTATCTACGGATCTCTTCTATGAGTACTTGGAGCGCACGTACTAGCGCTGCCCCCGCCAAGATATTAAAATCGTGCTTGGCGACTTCAATGCCAGGGTGGGTAAGGAAGGGACCTTTGGAACCACGGTCGGAAAATTCAGCCTCCACGATGAAATGTCCGCCAACGGACTGAGGCTGATCGATTTCGATAGGGCCCGAATCATGGGAGTATGCAGTACTAGGTACTAGGAAAAACGAGAAACCAAATCGATCATGTTGTGATAGACGGAAGGCATGCTTCCAGTGTTTTGGACGTACGTACACTCCGAGGTCAAACAGCGACTCGGACCACTATCTTGTTGCAGCCAAGATACGGACCCGCCTCTGTGCATCAAAATATGTGCGCCCAAATATGCAAGGAAAGCTTAACGTCGAAAAGTTTCATTCACAACAGACAGCCACTGCATTCGCTACTCGCCTCTCATACCTGCTCTCAGAGAGCACTCTTCAACAAACTGGCATATGCGAGCAGTGGAACCACATTTCCCGCTCATTAAGTACCGCCGCCGAAGAAGTAGTAGGATTACAGCGAGCCCGAGAGAACAACTGGTACGATGAGGAGTGTCAGAAAGCTGCAGAGAAAAAAGATGCCGCCTACAGGGCCATGCTGCGATCGGGCGCAACGCGCGCTATGTGGGACCGCTATAGGGATCTGAAGAGGGAAGCAAGACGTATTTTCCGCAATAAGAAGAGAGAGACCGAAATACGTAAGCGCAAAGAGCTTGAAATGCTGGTTGACAGGAAGAATGGCCAAAAAATTTACCAGTTTACCACAAAAATGGCAACCTAGTAACAGATGTTCAGAGCGTACTTAAAATATGGAGGGAACACTTTTCCGCCCTACTGAATGGTATCAGCACGGAAAGTTGTGGAGAAGAAGAACACGAGCCCGCAGTCGATGATGACCTATTCGACGTTCTACCGCCTGACTATGACGAGGTACGAATAGCAATAACGCGGCTGAAAAACAACAAACTGCTGGAGCTGACAGCCTGCCAGCTGAGCTGTTCAAGTACGGTGGCGAGGAGTTGATAAGGTGCATGCATCAACTGTTGAGCAGAATATGGTCAGATGAACGCATGCCCGACGACTGGAATTGAAGTGTGCTCTGTCCAATCCACAAGAAAGACGATGACGTCATTCGCGCCAACTACCACGGGATCAGCCTTCTAAGCATAGGTAACAAGGTCTTATCGAGCGTATTGCGTGAAAGACTGAAGCCCTCCGTCAATGAACTGATTGGGCCTTATAAGTGTGGCTATAGACCTGGCAAATCCACCATAGACTATGTATTCACAATTCGCCAAATCTTGGAAACGGCCCGCGAGAAAAGGATCGACACTCACCACCTATTTGTCGAAATTAAAGCCGCTTTCGACAGCACTAAACCTATACGCCGCTATGTCTGAACCGCTCAGGAACAATTTACTACAAGAGCGTGGCTTATTCCGATGACATTGACATCATCGGTAGCAAAAGCCGCGAAGCCTGTTCTGCCTTTTCTAAATTGGATAAGGAAGCAAAGCGAATGGGTCTGGTGGTAAACGAGAACAAGGTGAAGTATCTCCTGTCATCAAACAAACAATGAGCTCAATCGCGGCATGGCACCCACGTCACTGTTGACAGTTACAGTTTCGAGAAAGCAGAGAATTTCGATTACTTGGGAACCAGCATTAACACCGTATTATTATCAGCATGGAAACCCAAAGCAGAATCACTCTTGCCAACAAGTGCTACTTTGGACTGAGTAGGCAATTCAGGAGTATAGTCCTCTCTCGACGTACGAAAACCACACTCTATAAGTCACTCATCATGCCCGTGCTAGTATATGGCGCAGAAGCATGGACAATGACAACATCCGATGAGGCGGCTCTTGGAGTATTCGAGAGAAAGATTTTGCGGAAGATTTACGGACCTTTACGCATTGGCGACGGCGATTACCGCACACGATGGAACGATGAGCTGTATGAGCTTTACAACGACGTGGACATAATGCAGCGAATTAATATACATCGGCTCCGCTGGCTTGGCCATGTTCTTTGTATGGACATCGACGCTCCAGCTCTGAAAGTATTCAACTCGGAATCCGCTGGTGGTAGCAGAGGAAGAGGGAGGCCCCCACTGCGATGGAAAGGTCAGGTGTAGAAGGACTTGGCTTCACTTGGCATTTCCAATTGGCGTCAGTTAGCACAGAAGAGAAACGACTGGCGTTCTTTGCTGAACTCGACCAAAATCGCTTACGCGGTTACAGCGCCAAATAAGAAGAAGAAAAAAAGCTTTTTCCTCGCTATAATTACTTTTTTAAAGGCAGAAAAGGCAACATCAAATGAGTATAATATATGGAATCAGGGGAAGCTTAATCCATAAAATCCGTTCCCTGCTTATAACATTTACCTTAGGTTCATTTTCGTGACATATTTATCCATCGAATGCCATAGGTCCACGAAAACCCAACTTCAGAAAAATTCAAAAACGACATTCATATTTCTAGGCCATATTTAGATGGGCGAGTCCGGATATGATCCCCGTTTTTTCAGATTGGCTCTCATTTACGAATAATTGCAAATTTTGTAGAATTTTCAGTTTCTAAAATTTTGATGCTTTCTTAATTTAAATTAAATAAATAACCTAAAACAAGTAAGAGCAGCGCTGTCTTCCACTATGCCGAAGGCTTCATACTAGGGCTGACGATTTCACCCGGGTAATGAGCTACTCGGGTAGCGGAGAAATATTATAATATATATTCGTATTTAAAGGCAGTAGCAATAATTTTACGACTGTAGAAGTATTAAACTATAGGAGCTAAAAATAATAACAATAATAATTTCGTTTTTATAAAATATGACTAGGAAAAAATGTTACTCATACGCCATGTATGTACTATTAATGATAATAAATAACTACATGACAAAAATCAACACCAGGGTGAGCCGAAATAACAAAGCGAAAAATAAAGCACAAAAGAAAAGAACAAAAGTCTGGGGAACGTCCTGCCAGAGAGCAAGGCGATAACAAAAGTTTTGAAAACTTAACGTTAAAAATGAGAGGGGCGTCTGCGTGTTCGGTGGAAAAGTTTTTTCAGTGAGAACCACGGCTATTAATTATAAGCCAGAGCATAGCTGGATCATTTCAACTTCCAGATCGTTTATCCATTCCATTCCATGTCCATTTATGGAACAATCTTTCATTTTCTGTGAAAGAAAAGTCTTAAGTCTTTCGTCAACTTTATTTGCATAACTATCCTTCAGTTATTTTTTGATTAACATTAATACTCAAACATTTCAAAGTCGTGGAACACTATGAGATAGGTTAGAGAAGATTTGTTCCTTTTTCGTTCTCTGTAAGAAAGTTCCTGGTTCTTCTTCGAGAGAAAGTTCTTAGGATTTTGTTCCCGTTTTTTTTTTTTGCCAAAACGTTCAGGAAAAATTTGTTAACATTTTGTTCTCTTAGAAATGCTCCCGAAAGTATTGTTCGCATTTTGTTCTCTCTGGGAACGTTCCACAGGGTTTTGTTCATATATAATTCCCAATGAGAACGTTCTCGTCAGTTTTGTTCTCATTTTGGTTTTGATTTTGATGCGTTCTTGGGAACAAAACTATGAGAATGACATTTAGTTCCGATCATTCATTTTGTTTTCGGCCCCTGAGAGACTAGTATGTTGATACTGAACGATTTACGCGTTGTCATGGGTTGGAACTTGTTACCAGTGGGTTTCTGGGTTTGCTAGTTAGGAATCTGAAGTCAGTTTTTGAAAATTCTAAATGGCGGATCCAAATTGGCGATCCATTTAAAAAAAAATGGTTGGATTTGTTCGAAAACCGGCACTCGAGAGTTTTTGGGGTCGCCGATTACGAATCTGAAGTCAATTTTTTTTTATTTAAAATGGTGGATCCAATATGGCGATCAAATAAAAAAAAAATACTAAAATTTAAACGTTGATACTGATGTTTTAAAAATTTTCAAGGGTTGAAACTCGTTTCCAGTGGGATTCTGGGGTTGCTGATTACGAATCTGATGTCAGATTTTCAAAATTCACCAGCACCAACGTTTTAATTTTACTAGTGTCTTTTCGAGAGCATATTTTCGGGAACTATTCCCATTCTAACTGTACAAGACAGGTGTGTAATTAATGGAATGTTCCCCAATAATACCAGTGTAATTATATGTAAAAACAACATTTTTAGCTTCATTTTAACATGTCAAGAAAATAAAAAAAATTGAGAACATCAGCGTTTTTATAAAAAACCGACCAGTGCGACCCCTAAGAAAACTTTTTCAAAATAAAAAAATACGTGTCCCTTTTTTATCATAAATAACCATATTCTGATGTAGCGCTTATGAATTTCCAAAAAGAGTGTTTTTATGAATCACTCTAATGTATATGCATTTACAAAAATTAGATGATTGAATTTATGTACAGAAACTAATGTTTCAATTTACTTTTCTTGTGTGCGTGTACTCAGAATAGCGGATAGGTTTACATAGTCGCGTACATTCTAGACATAAAAAAGTATTAAAAAAAAATTTCTCACTGGAAAAATATTTATCCTCACCAAAAAGATTATACAAGAAGCTTTATGTCGCGTTACCCGGGTGTTTTTCGTTTAACCGGCATCAACATATGTATATTACCCGGGTAGCCAAGCAAATCGGATAACACCCGGCTACCCGGGTAATAAAAGCCCCGGGTAATACCCGGGTAATCGGGTGTCCGGGTATCATCAGCCCTACTTCATACCTTTCATGAACATCTGAATATTTTATTTTAACAGATTACTGCATCTGAAAAAATATATATACATACTTATTCAAAACATAAGTACATAGATAGAGGAGCTACATATCGAGGGCTTATATTCAATACCCTCTATCTGCAAAAACTCCATTTTTCAAGAGAGCAAAAAAATTGTTTTGACAGCTATATTTAAAAGTGTTAATAATTTTAAGAACCCACGCATATCTTAAAAATCACGCTATATATTAAAACTAGGATTTTACCTTTAATTCATTTTAATTTAGTTTAAAGATCAGATAGAGGTTATTGCAATTCGAATTGTAACTATTTATATAAACAAATGAGCTGATAGCGGGTTTTGCAGAATAATGAAAATGTCAGCTCTTTAAATGTAGATGTTATGTTAAACTAAGTTTTTAACACATAAGTCATTGTTCTGTAAACTCGTTCCATTCTATTCCGACGTGCCCAGGTAACCATATAATTTTAATGGTGGTTTTGTGTCGAAAGAGTATTTCACGTGATTTCGAAATTATATGAGAATCATCAGCACTGTTAAAGAGGGCTTCGATGGCTGATTTACTGTCCGTGCTTATGAGGAAATATCCTTCGTTTTTAGAGGTGAAAGGTACAGCTTCTAGCAATTGTAAATGCCGAGAAGTACGCGTAAAACCACACCCTTTTGTTTCCGCAAAAGAACAACCGGTATCATATCTGGAACAGTCTATGAAAATAAGCTCCCAGGTAATTTATGAGTATGGGCAAATGTCCTTGCAGTAGAGTTTTTACTTAAGTAGGCATCCGAGTCGATATGATGTCCAAATCTTTAATGTAGTTTAATATACGAAATAAAGCTGATTGCTTGCTTCATCGGTTTTTTTGTTGAAAGCATGATTCGACGTGAGAGAATAAAATCTCATTTCTACAGTGAACAATCTTTGGGATGAGCATCTTTGTGTTGCACTTTACCCCAAGGTTATGGTTCTTCTGACTGCTGCATGGTAAGGTGTTTCTAGCAATTTAAGATGCTTTTTGAGCAGTGTCCGTAAATGACGAGTCCAAAGTCAATTTTCCTAATATAAAACCCCTAATTACATTTACCTGTGTAGTTATATGAACTAAAAAATCCTTGGATTATAAAAACTTTATGATATTTAGTCTAGCAAGTAACCTAAATCTTACTTTATGACAGTGCTGCTTAAAAGTATGTTTATTGTAAAAAATTATTCCCAATATTTTCAATATGTCAGTATGGTGGATAAAGGTGTCATACACGAGAAGGGTTGGATGTATGCATTTGTGTTTTCTGCAGATTTGAAAAAAACCGAAATCTTAGCTCCTGAATATTTGGACCAATTGCGGCAAGTCCTTAGTCTTAGAAAAGATATAATGGAGCTAACTTTCCCAAAGGCTATATTGAATAAAATAACCGAAAGTGGTGATCCTTGTGGGACACCATTAAAGAGAGGAACAGTTTCCGAATAACAGTTATTGACCCGAACAGCGAACTTCCGGTTGTAAAGGAAAGACTTAACAATACTGTACATCCTCTCACCATTTTTCCAGCGTAATACTTTAGATATGCTGGGGAGGAGGGAAATGGGTCTGTAGTTAGAAAGTAATGAATTGTTTCTGTTTAGTTTGGCAATAGGAATAATAATAGCAGTTTTCCACTCTTGGTGACCCTTGAGATAGAATGGAGTAATGGAGTTTAATGACTCTAAGTTTGACAGGATATGGGAGATTTTTTTGTTGTATCAAATTTGGTTTCGGTTGGACAGATATATCGAATTAGGTAGAATTAGTTTAGCCTGGGCAAAACTAGTTTGACCTAAGATCGGATTTTACCGGTAACATATACATACATACATACATAGGCACATGTAACTTACCTGCCACAAAAAATGTTAACAAAAACAATTTTCCAGCGAAATTGTGTAGATAGAGGAGTTTGCTCTTATAACAAAATATTATTGCAGATAGTGGAATTTTCAAAATGAGAATATAATAGCATTAAAGCTATATTTTAAGTTTGACCTTATTGTCATGGCTGAAAGATTAATCGGAGCTCACGTTACCATCAAAAACTCATTTTCATCAAAATTGCAGATAGAGGGTATTGAATATAAGCCCTCGATATATAAAAAATCATATCTAAACAATCAGAGGTATGGAAGATATACCTTATATAGCACCAATTTAAGTGATTTTCTCTGCTGTGTGATCGGTATGTAAACAGGTAACATAATTTAATAGGTTTAGCTTCCTACATAAAGGAGATATATCGCGAAAACTGGTATCTGAACAATCAGTGGTATAGGAGATAAAACCAGAGCTGTTAAGTAATGATTACCGATTTAATTAATTATTTTTTTTTTTAAATCTGAGAAATGATTAATTACCATTATTTCCACTTTTAAATTAATAATTGCCGATTACCATTAAAAATAATCATAAATTTAGCCAATTAGAAAAAAATTAAAAATAATCAAAAAAGCTAATGAGATTAGTTTTACAATAAAATTAATTTTTTTGCTTATTTAGAATTATGTAAATTATTTCAAATAAAATGTATTGCTCAGACGGAAAAAATATTTTGTCGACAAACGTATGCATGTAACTGTGAAATACGGTTTTACGGGGGCACCGAAATTGCGCATATGGAAACTGTGCATTTAGACATTATTTCGGTTTCAACCGAAACTGGGCATGTATGCTTTATTTCGGTTTTTGCCAAATGCATTATTTCGGTTTTCAACCGAAACTGTGCATG
>NW_016157427.1:80033-88867 GCF_001687245.7 Rhagoletis zephyria | reverse complement strand
ATATGCATTATTTCGCTTTTAAAACGAAAGTATGCATATGCATACTTTCGGTATTTTCTCATATGCATTATTTCGGCTTTCAACCGACACTGTGCATATATGCATTACTTCGGGTTTTCATATGCGTTATTTCGGTTTTCAACCGAAACTGTGCATGCATGCATTATTTCGGTTTTTGTTATATGCATTATTTCGGTTTTCAACCGAAACTGTGCATGCATGCATTATTTCGGTTTTTGTTATATGCATTATTTCGGTTTTCAACCGAAACTGTGCATGCATGCATTATTTCGGTTTTTGTTATATGCATTATTTCGGTTTTCAACCGAAACTGTGCATGTATGCATACCTTCGTCTTTCACATATGTATTATTTCGGTTTTCATCCGAAACTGTGCATGTATGCTTTATTTCAGTGTTTGCCATATGCATTATTTCGGTTTTGAACCGAAATTGTGGATGCATGCATTATTTCGGTTTTTGTTATATGCATTATTTCGGTTTTCTAACGAAAGTGTGCATATGGATAATTTCGTTTTTTCTAATATGAATTATTTACTAGTTTTTGTTGCTTCCGATCGGTTTGGATATGTTACAGAATTTTCTTGATAGGCTAGTCCGATCTAATTATCTTTAGTGCAAATAAAACAAGTTTATTCCACTATTACAGCCCAACGTTTCGCTAAACTTATTAGCATCATCAGGGGCGCATTTGTTTATTTTTGTCTGTTACAGCAATAAATACAAAATATAAAAAAAAGAACATTAAAAGCAGAGAAACACAAACAAGTACATACATACATGTACGTATTCACATATAAATATAGTTGGATGACAATAACATATGTAAACAAACAATTCTAACTCGATGCAAGACAATACTCACAGTATTAACACTTAAACATTTCTAAATCTTAATTGCTAAATATCCAATACCATCTTGTGTGGTAGTTTAGTCAAGACTGAAAACTTTTAAATTAATTTTGTAAACATAAGATATAAGCCGCGGCAATGTCATCGGTATCTTCCTTTTTATTTATTGTTTTTTCTCTTTTCTCCATTATTCTCAGACTTTCCAGCGTGTACCTAGTCTTTTCCCTTTTCTCTTGGTCTATTATTATAGTGTTTTTAAAATCAGCTGTGTGTCCNTTACTTCGTTTTTCTCATATGCGTTATTTCGGTTTGAAACGAAAGTGTGCATGTATGCATTATTTCGGTTTTTTCATATGGATTATTTCGGTTTTCAACCGAAACTGTGCATATATGCATTATTTCGGTTTTTTCATATGCATTATTTCGGTTTTCAAGCGAAACTGTGCATATATGTATTTTTTCGGTTTTTTTCGTATGCATTATTTCGGTCTTTTTCATATGCATTATTTCGGTTTTCAAGCGAAACTGTGCATATATGTATTTTTTCGGTTTTTTTCGTATGCATTATTTCGGTCTTTTTCATATGCATTATTTCGTATGCACAATTTCCGGGTGCCGGTTTTACGCTGTTCTTTCAAATGACCATAGATATTAAGGATGTTGCGAATATTTCCATTTTTGGAGGAATTCATTAGGAATGTTAATCCCGGTATCCCGGGATCCCCGTCTTTTTTAAGTCTCGAAAATCCCGGGATTATTTGCCTGGAATCCCAGGATTTTCAGGATTTGTAAATTACATTGGTGGCAATAATAGAAACGCTTTATGTTGAACAGTTTTTGCTATATTTCCTTTGGTTATTTAATATTTAACATTTTTGCACACAAAAAAATCAATATATTAGCCAAACCAAGGGCCAAATATAATAAAATTGCGTTCTTAATTTTTCTCTCTGATGTAAGGATTTTTTAAAAGAACTTTGAAATTTGAAAGATATGAGTAACTCAAAAAATTAATTAAAAATTTCAGTGCAATATACTTAAAAAACCAGTATCGGTTTCAAATGAAAGAGAAGATTCTGTAGAGTTAAAACACATTACATTTTTTGGTGCGTAAGGGACGGGTAGGTATTGAAAATACCCTTTTATAATTTTATCCTCGAATATCCTTGAAATTTTTAAATTCTTATTTTGGAAAAAGTTCACACAACTAAGGAGTAAGTTATTAGCTTAAACATATAAAATAGATTAAAGGCGCATTTTCAATTCCTATTCGTCCTTCTAACGTAAAAAAATTATTTCATTTGGTAGCCATACTTTTGTTTTACATTGCACTGAATTTTTTTAAATTATTTTTGAAATTAACCATATCTTTGAAATTATAACGAGCCCTAACCGCCAAAATAACGTAACTGATATTTTTTTTAAATTTTCGTTTTGATGCAGAAATGCATCTAGATGCCCTAGGAATCCCGGGATCTCGGGATTGAAACAACGACATCCCGAAAATCCCGGGATCATAAAAATCGAAAAAATTAACATGCCTAGTATGCATATATGTTAGATATGTATGTGTATTCCGCTACTTTAAGCATGTCATACCATCAGAAAACAAACAAGTATGTTTCTTTACAACGAAATCGAACTAATAATTAAATATAATTAAAAAATCAAAAATAATCAAAAGTAATCACCAAATTTAATCAACTACTTTTTTGATTATTTTTGATTATTATTGATTATTTTTTTAATGACAAATAATCATGACTGTTTTTGATTAATTCTAATTAAAATTGATTACTTATTCCTCCGTTAAAAACACTAATTGAATTATCCATTACGATTACTGAACCTATGTAATCGTTTTGATTAGTAATCGTAATCCAAAGTTAACAGGTTTGGATAAAACTTATACAGCTTAGATTTCGTCGAGTAGACTTTTTATTATTATTTATAAAATTTCTGACGAAATTTATCGGTTTTGGTTGTCCAAATAAAGGAGTTCTACAGTAAAACCCCATATCCGAACAATCAGTTGTATGGAGGCAATAAATAGGCTATCGGGATCTTTGTTCATTTTACTGTAAACTTTCTGTTGATAATGAATGAAAATAGTGTGAAATTTCATGTTTCTAGCTGCATTAATGGAGAAGTTATAACGAAAAATCTCATATCTAAACAATCAGTTGTATGGGAGCTATATTTTATTTATTGTTTATTTATTTCAATTACGGTACAGATCTAACACAACAACCAGGCGGTTTTACTTTCAAGTGTTAGATGTTAGGATTACATGGCTAAGCACAAATGCATTTAATAATTTTAACTAGTTACTTACTTGCTATTTGAAAATGAAGAGTCGCATTAATTATAAGACATATATAAGACAAGATATAGTTGAGAGGAAAATTGTAGAAAGAGGCTAGGTATTTGAGAATAGAATAAGACAAATGACAGGAATAAGGTAGGAAAATGACAAAAGACAAAAAACTGCGATCAATTGGTCCCCGCCTGAGCAAAATGTCGATGCAATTCTCTCTTAAAGGGTAGAGCGCTCCTATATGTTATAGTGGTCCGATTTTTCCGAACCTGCCACTTGAATGAACTATGCCTCCATATGTAGTTGTTCTTGATAACAAGCTTAAGCAAAATTAAAGGTACTTGAAAACCAAGGATATTATAAGACCAGGGCAACCCTCAATAATAATGTGTAATACATTCCGAGTCGCCATACGCAAACAGCGACTTTTCAACTAACACAATGGGCCATATGCATAATAACTAAGCAATTGCTTTTTCTTAAAATTTCATACCTTTCACTTAATTTTATTTGAACTTCTTATTTTCCACAGATTTTTATCAATGATGAAGGTATCCCAACTTCATGCGAAAACATACTTGTGTCCTCTTATCTAGATAAAGAAGAATCATCCAATAAATTTCCGAAAGTTTCCAATTGCCAAACAAATGAACAATCAAGGAGAATAATGAATTACAATCCCGATCTAACTACAAATACTATTACAAAATTGACTACGAAATGCCTTTCGCCCGTACTAATCAACAGCAACGAAAACGAAAAAAAAGGCGGAAATGCATACTCACCAAGGCCAAATGTTATCGTTGAACATCTAGTGCAACCATCTGGTTACGTCACAGCCTCTTCAATGGCAACCACAACCGCCACAACACTTATGACACACACCACTGATTTTGGCAACTACGGTACTATTTTCAATGCACAACAACACCAGAATCAGCAAATTATGGCAATTGACAACATTCGACCATATATCGATGGTATTGAAGAAGCCTTTCAGTATCTGCGTAGCATGGATAACAATCGTGAAGATATACTAGATAATTTCCTGGACATTTCTGTGAGCGACTACTAGTATCTATTACTCGAATACCTACCTACTTAAAAGAAACAAACTATTTAATTAGAGCATAAATTTGAATTAAATATGGATGAACATTTGATTTATTGATGAAGGTAATAAATGAAATAAAAAAAGTGCAAATATTCAAGTAGTTCGTTGCCTTATTCATGTTGAATACAATTTAAAAATATACATACACATACATGTATAATACTTTATTCTATATTTCTTTATTACAAAGTACAAGTTCAATACCAAAATCGAAGAAGAATGTGCTGGAACCAAAAACTTGTCAAATTAGTTGTATTTATATCTATATCAGCGTGATGTTAGCTGACGTGTGTAGCTAAAAATGCAAAAAATTATATGACTTTCTTTCAGATCAGTAATGCCACCTGAATGTATTTATATGCAAAAGTATACCACCAACTTTCCATACGAAGCCTCGAAAAAAAGTAGTTCTTTCCATGCCACAGATCGTTTTTTGCTGCCAACTCATCTTTAGGACCATAGACTAGTTTGAGTCGATCAACAGACACTGTAACATGATTCGGTCCGATGAGTATAGTGTACGTCTTCGATGCTTGTGTACCGGCTTTTGGACACTAATAAACGTAAGTTCTAGGGTATGTAAACTGCAGGCCTTCTGTGCTGTGAAGTTTGCACCGGGTTCATGTTTTCGGAATGTTGTCGTAGTTCTCTCAAAAAACTTCATGGATCGCCATGTACAATTAACAACGCAAATGATTACTTTGCTAGTTCAATAATTACTGATTTTTGTATTTACTTAAATCTATGATAACTAAAAAGTTGGGTGCGCTCTAAAACCTAGTGTTGGACAATGCGATCACTTACACACTATTTTACACTACAGCATAGTGAAACCGGTCAAAATGATTTGAAATTAGAGAAGACTCGGAACTTAATCATTATTAGGCATTTATATGAGAAAAATAGGCTAATTACCAGAGAACGGGTTTTTAAGGAAAATAAAATAGGGAAAATAAAATAGCGAAAAGAAGGAAATGGCACTAGAAATCGCGAAAAGGGCAAAAGAAGACACTAATCAAAGACCGAAACCGAAAAATAATCAAGAAATACATTTATTTTAGAAATGTTTATATTACAAGGAAAAGAGAAAAACTATGAAAAATTTGTACTTTGAATCTTTGACTATTTTCTCCATTCGAGTTTTTAACTCACAAAACTTTAATCTCAAGGGGCGCCCAATTTAAACGTGAAACGCTTGAAACTTCCATATTATCAGGAATAAGGACTTTTTTTTGGAGTGCAATGGGGTATAGTCATTGCGCTGGGTATGCAGTTACAGTTGCCTGGCTATACTCAATCCCGACTCTTGCGTCCTCGTCCGTGCACTCTGGGAAACGTGAGCAACCCATTTGCAAGATGCGGTAACCAATCCGAGTGGAGCCTTGGGTCACGGCGGAAAGGGAGAGAGCTTCGGTGGGGCGACTCCGACTTATTCGGTTTAAGGGCTCACTGAAGTCTGCAGCGTCTGTTCACCAGTAGGTGCGGCTGCAAGCGGGTGTCTGCTTGGAGCAAGCGGCTCGATATATATAAACGTGTATTTGGCAGCGAATCCACCCCCGTCCGAGAAATGGGTTGCTCGCTGGGTTTGGACCTGCCACGTAAAAACCACTTCCAGTGAAGAAGCAAGGTAAAGCCTCGGATGAGACGACCACGGCAAACGTTTAAAGGACAACGATTTGAGGGCCCTTAATGAGGAAGGTGCCTCTGCCCGGCTGGTTGATGTCCTCGTAAGGACAAAAGCTGACATCACCGCCATCCAAGAAATGCGTTGGACGGGGCACGGCAAGCAATGTCTGGGGCCTTGCGACATCTACTACAGCTGCCATGTAAAGGAGCGCCAATTCGGTGTTGGATTTGTGGTAGGAGAGAGACTCCGTCGTCGAGTACTGTCATTCGCCCGGGTGGACGAGTGTCTAGCCATAATCCGCATCAAAGCGAAATTCTTCAACATCTCGCTCATCTGCGCCCATGCTTGGAGCGCACGTACTAGCGTTGCCCCCGCCACGATATCAAAATCGTGCTTGGCGGCTTCAATTCCTGGGTGGGTAAGGAAGCGACCTTTTGAACCACGTTTGGAAAATTCAGCCTCCACGATGAAACGTCTGACAACGGACTGAGGCTGATCAATTTCGATAGGGCCTGAAACATGGTAGTATGCAGTACTTAGTTCAAGCATAAAAAGATTCAGCAAGCTACATGGCTGTCTCCGGATCGAAAAACGAGAATCCAAATCGATCATGTTGTGATAGACGGAAGGCACGCTTCCAGTGTTTTAGACGTACGCACACTCCGAGGCCCAAACATCGACTCGGACCACTATCTTGTTGCAGCAAAGACACGCACCCGCCTCTGTGCAGCAAAAAATGTGCGCCCAAATATGCAAGGAAAGCTTAACGTCGAAAAGCTGCAATCACAACAGACAGCCAGCGCTTTCGCTACTCGACTCTCACACCTGCTCTCAGAGAGCACTCTTCAACAAACCGACATATGCGAGCAGTGGAACCACATTTCCCGCTCATTAAGTACCGCCGCCGAAGAAGTAGTCGGATTTCAGCGAGCCCGAAAGAACAACTGGTACGATGAGGAGTGTCAGGAAGCTGCAGAGAAAAAAGATGCCGCCTACAGGGCCACGCTGCGATCGGGCGCAACGCGCGCTATGTGGGACCGCTATAGGGATCTGAAGAGGGAAGCAAGACGTATTTTCCGCAATAAGAAGAGAGAGACCGAAATACGTAAGCGCAAAGAGCTTGAAATGCTGGTTGACAGGAAGAATGGCCAAAAAATTTTCCAGAGAGTTAGGCGACTTGCGGAAGGTTTCAAGTCCAGGGCGTACTCCTGTAAGAACAAAAATGGCAACCTAGTAACAGATGTTCAGAGCGTACTTATATTATGGAGGGAAAACTTTTCCGCCCTACTGAATGGTAGCAGCACGGAAAGTTCTGGAGAAGAAGAACCCGAGCCCGCAGTCGATGATGACGGAGTCGACGTTCCACCGCCTGACTATGACGAGGTACGTATAGCAATAACGCGGCTGAAAAACAACAAAGCCGCTGGAGCTGACAGCCTGCCAGCTGAGCTATTCAAGTACGGCGGCGAGGAGTTGATAAGGTGCATGCATCAACTCTTGTGCAGAATATGGTCAGATGAACGCATGCCCGACGACTGGAATTTAAGTGTGCTCTGCCCAATCCACAAGAAAGGTGACCCCGCCATTCGCGCCAACTACCGCGGGATCAGCCTTCTAAGCATAGGTTACAAGGTCTTATCGAGCGTATTGTGCGAAAGACTGAAGCCCACCGTCAATGAACTGATTGGGCCTTATCAGTGTGGCTTTAGACCTGGCAAATCCACCATAGACCAGGTATTCACAATACGCCAAATCTTGGAAAAGACCCGCGAGAAAAGGATCGACACTCACCACCTATTTGTCGACTTTAAAGCCGCTTTTGACAGCACTAAAAGGAGTTGCCTATACGCCGCTATGTCTGAATTTGGCATCCCCTCAAAACTCATACGGCTGTGTAAAATGACGTTGAGCAATACCACCAGCTCCGTCAGAATTGGAAAAGACCTCTCCGAGCCGTTCGCCACAAAACGGGGTTTCAGACAGGGCGACTCCCTTTCATGTGACTTCTTTAATCTGATGTTGGAGAAGATAATAAGAGCTGCAGAACTGAACCGCTCAGGAACAATTTACTACAAGAGCGTGGCTTATTCCGATGACATTGACATCATCGGTAGGAAAAGCCGCGAAGCCTGTTCTGCCTTTTCTAAATTGGATAAGGAAGCAAAGCGAATGGGTCTGGTGGTAAACGAGAACAAGGTGAAGTATCTCCTGTCATCAAACAAACAATGAGCACAATCGCGCCATGGCACCCACGTCACTGTTGATAGTTACAATTTCGAGAAAGCAGAGAATTTCGATTACTTGGGAACCAGCATTAACACCGTAATAATATCTGCATGGAAACCCAAAGCAGAATCACTCTTGCCAACAAGTGCTACTTTGGACTGAGTAGTCCGAGATCGGCGCAACCTTTGTATTCTCTCAATCGTGGGGCCATGCTGCGATAGGGCGCAACGCGCGCTATGTGGGACCGCTATAGGGATCTGAAGAGGGAAGCAAGACGTATTTTCCGCAATAAGAAGAGAGAGACCGAAATACGTAAGCGCAAAGAGCTTGAAATGCTGGTTGACAGGAAGAATGGCCAAAAAATTTTCCAGAGAGTTAGGCGACTTGCGGAAGGTTTCAAGTCCAGGGCGTACTCCTGTAAGAACAAAAATGGCAACCTAGTAACAGATGTTCAGAGCGTACTTATATTATGGAGGGAAAACTTTTCCGCCCTACTGAATGGTAGCAGCACGGAAAGTTTGGAGAAGAAGAACCCGAGCCCGCAGTCGATGATGACGTTCCACCGCCTGACTATGACGAGGTACGAATAGCAATAACGCGGCTGAAAAACAACAAACTGCTGGAGCTGACAGCCTGCCAGCTGAGCTATTCAAGTACGGTGGCGGGGAGTTGATAAGG